>NW_004949125.1:4008279-4014308 GCF_000317375.1 Microtus ochrogaster | reverse complement strand
CCACCATCGCCCAGCTCCTGTTTTCATTGTTGTCAGCATCACAGTGGATGTATTTGAGTAATAAGGAAAATGAATCATTAATGTTTATTCGCCTCATTTTAAATCATTAATAGAACACACTGCTCTTTTGATGATGTATTTTACATTAAGGTATAAAGAAAACAATTACCATTTCTATATGAAGACAAACTTGATAAATTTCTTCTGTGTGATATACAGTTTATACATTTCAATAATTTTTTTCTTTTGGGCCAGCAAGGTGGCTCAGTGGGTAAAAGCACTTTGCTTGCAAGCCTGGTGACCTGATCTCCAAAACTCACATAAAGGTGGATGGAGAGAACTGACTCCCAAAAATTACCCTCTGACTTCCATATATGTGTCATGGCATGCATACCCATATACCGTGCATGCACAATAATAATTTTAAAAAAATTAGAGTATTATTTTGGCTAAAATAAAAATAGTACATTAAATTTTGGCTGGCAAGATGATTCTGTGGATTAGCCATACAAGCATGAGGACTTGAGTTTGGATCCCCAGAATCCAGATAGGCTGGACATGGTAGTGTAGAAAGAGGCAGAAACAAGAGAGTCCCTGGAAGCTCCAGAGCCAGCTAGTCTGGTGTTGCAACTGCGAAGAACACAGACCTATTTTAGACAAGGTGAAAAAGGTGAAGCCCTACACTTGAGACTATCTCTGGTCTCCACATATGTATGCTTGCACTCACATGAACACATACACATAGATACATCAGACACACAAACATTTAAATGAGAAATTCACCTTAAGCAATATCACAAATCTTGTGTGTAGCTTGTTATACGTGTGAACAGCGAGTAGGCTAATTGTCTTAATTGTTAAAGTCAAGTGTGAAATACTCAGTTTGCTTTCAGAATCAGTTTGTCAGGCTGTTTTATCTAGGGTTTCTGTTGCTGTGACAAAACACCATGACCAAAGAGCAAGTTGGGCTTACACTTCAGCATTGCTGTTCATCACTGAAGGAAGTCAGGACAGGAACTTAAAACAGGGCAGGATCCTGAAAGCAGGAGTTGATGAGAGGCCATGGAGGGGTGCTGCCTACAGGCTTGCTTCCCATGGCTTCCTCAGTCCACCTTCTTATAGAACCCAGGACCAGCAGCCCAGGGATGGCACCACCCACCATGGGCTGGACACTCTCCTATTGATCACTAATTGGGAAAATGCCTTACAGCTGGATCTCATCAAGGCTTTCCCTCAACTGAGGCTCCTTCCTCTGATGACTCTAGATTGTGTCAAGTTGACACAAAACCAGCCAGTACACAGGCCAGTGACAGAAATGTCACCTAAATCCTGTATCTCTCTTCTGGTTTTGAAAATTTGCTCCTAATTTTTAGACAATACTTGACTGTTAGGTATACCACTAAATCCTACTATTTTTTATTCTATAGACTGGTATTGTGTAGCTGTTGTGTTCCATACCTCCCTGAGACCTGATTTTTAAAATACCCAGAGGGCTATTGTTAACTATTTTTGTCTTTTTTTTCTTTTCAGCTTATTTTTTAGTGCTTCCACCTTACAGAATGAATAGATCTTGAATTGTGTCCATATATCCTCTTTACCCCCAACTCAGGCTCCTCATTTTCAACATCTTGTTGAGAGGGCAATTGGTAACAGTACTGGCAAGCTATCATTTGCTAAAGGCTTCAGTTTACATTAAGGTTCATGCTACATTCTGTTAATTTGGCTAAGTGCATACTATCATTCTGTCACTACCCACAGCCCCTGATAGCCACTGATCTTTTCACTGCCTCTGAAGTTTTTGCTTTCCTAGAATGTCATGTAGTTGGGATCATAGAATATTTGAGTTTTGCGGTCTGTGTTCCTCAGCCACCCATGGTCCATCACTGAACAATGCACATTTAAGGTTACTTCGTGCGCGGTATTTCCCCTTCTGATTCAGTTCTGACCCTTCACCACTGTCCCACATCACACGGAAGTACTGTGTTGTGTATCACTAGCCCAGCAAAAGATCAAAAGTGAAAGTTCAAAGTGCAGTTTCTATTAAAACATGTTGCACATTTCTTTCACACCATTAAGAAAAAAAAACAAGTCAGAGACTGTTTCTATCTAATAATGGGAGCAATAGTTTCTCCTCTCCATCTTGTGGCATTGTTATCATCAGTTTCAGTTATCCATGAACTAAAACCACTCAGTACCTTGTTTCTGTTAGTACTGTGCAGTCATTTTAACTGAAGTTATTTTGAGAGGGTCTTATGTAGCCAAAGGCTGGCCTCATGCTTGCTCTGTAACAAAAATGACTTTGAACTCCTGATCCTCCTGTCTCTGCTTCTTTAGTGCTGGGATGATGGGCATGTATCATCATACCCAGTTTTAGGTAGCACTGGAACCCAACCACAAGGCTTCTTGTCTGTGTTAACCAGGCACTCTGCCTACTACCAACTGCACTACATCCCCAGTCCCTAAGAATAGTTTTTACAAAGCTGGGTATGGCAGATGCACCTATAATCACAGGCTGACAAAGGGGGGTTATGAATTCAAGAACAGCCTGGCCAAAGAATGAAACCCTGTCTCAAAAATAAAAATAAAAATAAGGAAGACAGAAGAGAAAATATTCTATTACCTTTATTTCCTTAAAGTTATCCTTTTATTAAATGTTCTTTATGTAACTCTGAATTTCTGACATAAGACATTTCTCAGAAAAAGGTCTTAACATTTTCTACAATGAAGTCTACTGGTGACAGATTTTTGTCTGAAAAAAAATCAGCTAGGCAAAGTGGTGCTCTCCTAATCCCTGCACTCAGGAGGCAAAGGCAGGTAGATCGCTGTTAGTTTAAGGTTAGCCTGGTCTACATAGCAAGTTCCAAGCCAACCAGGATAACATAGGGAGACCCTATCTCAGCGCACACACACACACACACACACACACACACACACACACATTCATTCTCTCCCAATCCCTCCCCACTCCATGTGAGTGTGTGTGTGTGTTTCTTGTGTATTTAGAGGATAATTTTGCTAGACAAATGAATGTTAGGTGGTGAATCTTGGAATTCTTAGATATTTTACTATCTTTGGTAATTTTTAGTTTGTGAAGCCCTAGCTGCCCTCTTGTTCACTACATAGCCCAGCTAACCTTGAGTTATGGTAGTACTACTTCAGGTGTTTTGAGTGCTGGGATTGCAGGGTTAGGGTTATGTGCCACGGCTGCTTGCTTTTATATATATATATATAGACTATATAGACTAAGCTGGGCTAGAATTTGCAATCCTCTTCTCTCTGTCCCTGAGTGCTGAGATTCATGCTTGCACCACCATGGCCCACTTTACACTCTGGTAAGTGGTTTATGAGAGGAAGTCTGATGTAACTGTTATCCTGTTGCTCTCCAACCTTGGCATGTCCCACCCTCTGGCTTCTTCCAAGAATGTGTGTTTATCTTTGGTATTTATCAGTTTGTGTGTGATACACTGAGGTGTCAGTATTTCAGTGTCTGTTCTGTGTTCTCTGAGCTTTCTGGTGTGTGAGTTGATATCTGTCTTTAGGTTTGGAAAATAGTCTCCAACACCATTGCTTTGATGATTTTTCATTCCACTCCCTTTTCTCTCTGGCTTTGCCTTTATTGGTGTTTTACCCTTCTAATTGCACACGACTCTTGGATATTTTGTTCCATTTTTTCATTCATTCCTTTGTATGTCAGTTTTGGAAGGTTGCACCAAAATATCTTAAAGCTCATTGGTTCTTTTAAGCTCATGTGTCCAGTCTCCTGGAAAGCCAGAACATCAGAGGCATTCTATATCTCTGTTTTTATCATTTTCTTTGATTATTTATTCGAGTTTCAATCTCTAAGTATATTTCTTATGTGTTCTCACACGTCACTGAGTTTTCCCAGTAGGATCCTTGGCATATCAACCATGGTCGTTAGTCGTTTTGTTTTGTTTTGTTTTGTTTTGTTTTGTTTTGTTTTGTTTTGTTTGAGGGTATGTCAGACTCTTACTGTGTAGCCCAGGTTGGCCTAGAATTTACTGTGTTCCTCAGGCTGTCCTTAAACTGGCAGCCCTGAATACTGGGACTATTGGTGTGCATTGTTACACCCAACTAAGTTAACAGTCTTGCAGTTTCAAAATCACCATATCTAAGTTTGGGTCTGATGTCTGCCTTGTCTCTTCAGATTGTGTTTTTCCTCAGTGTGTTTAATTTTGTTAATGAAAATTAAATATACCAGGAAATAGGAACAGTGGAAGCAAGGCGTTGGTGGAATAGTTGTTTGTTTATCTGACTAGGAGTTGGGATATATTTAATGTTGGGAGTAGCTGTAACTGTATCAAAAGTTTTTTTATTTTTCTTCTCAGGGTGTCATTCTTGCGGGAGTCTGTGCCTTGCAGCTCTTCATTTGTACCCAGGATCCTTTCCTGGGGCCCTATTGATGATTCCTGTGATAAAGTCTTGGGAAAGGAAAACTTCTTTCCTTTATCTTTAGTGGCAATCTTGAGTTGTTTTGTGAAAGTTTTGGACCACCTGAATACCTGGAATCTGACCTTTGGAAGCCTTCTTAGCTTTTCTTTCCTCTTAGTGAGAAAGCTTGAGGGGCCTGGGATAACTAGTTGCTGTTCCCAGGTCAGATTAGATTCTTTATTGCAGCAGCTTGCCCTTGAAGGCCAGTCTCTCCACAGAGCCCAGAACAGGGCTTTGGGCTTATTTCACAACAGCTGCCTATCTCTGTTGGGAGAAGCCTGGGGGGAGTTTTTCCATCTTTGCAGAGAGCAAACACTGAGGTAAATTCTAGGAAATATGGAGCTCTTTACTTTTCCTAAGCAATGTTGAAGGCAGGCAGTGCTGCTGAGAATCCTAGATGGCAACAGCGTGTCTCTCCTCGGCAAATGCTTTGACCTTGACTGAGGCTCCCTGCCCCTTGAGCTCTGCGGAGGACTCTTCTCCAGCCCCCACCTTCTTCCTGCGGATTTGGTGCTCCGTTACTGAGAGATCAACAGTAGCTTCTAACAGTCTAACGTGCAAAGCCAATTCCCTCTGGATAGTTTATTCTAGACTTCCACATAAAAATCAAGTTGCTTTGTTTTGTTTTTGATTTTTGTTGTTGTTTATTTGTTGGGTTTTTGTTTTATTTTCTTGTTGTTTAAGACAGGATCTGTCTCCCTCTATAGCCCTTGCTGTTCTGAAACTCTCTCTGTAGACCAGACTGGCCTTGAATTCACAGAGATTCACCTCTTGTCTTGCAAGTGCTAGGATTAAAAGTGTGTACCACTAACACCTAACTATCAAAAATTAAGTCTTATTTGTACTGTGTCTAAAAGAAACACCTCCAAAAAGAAGAAAAAAAGTCTACATTTATGGTTATATTTTTTTCAGTTTTTTTGAGACAAGATCCTATTCTAAAACCCAGATTTGCACCAAACTCAAAAATCCTCCTGACTCAGCCTCACTCCCCACTATGACTGCAACCTTTTAAAAGAAAATTTTT
Source organism: Microtus ochrogaster (assembly GCF_000317375.1). Taxonomy (NCBI): domain Eukaryota; kingdom Metazoa; phylum Chordata; class Mammalia; order Rodentia; family Cricetidae; genus Microtus; species Microtus ochrogaster. Next base: position 4,008,835 of record NW_004949125.1, on the reverse strand, counting down.
AATTGTATCTTTAATTATGTATATGTGTTTGGGGTATGTGAACATGTGAGTCTAGGTACCCACAGTGGTCAGAGGCATCAGATCCCCTTGGGTCGGAGTTATAGGAGGTTGTGAGCAGCTAGTCATGGGTAGTGGGCACTAAAAACATGTCCTCTTCAAGAGCAGTACAGGCTATTAACTTCTGAGATGTCTCTCTAGCCTGTGACTGCTGCTGTGCCCAAGTTAATTATCCCCCCCCAAAAGAAACTCCACAGAACCGGATTCCAATGTAAAGCAAAGAGGGTTTTTAATATTCAAACCTGAGTTTGAACTGCACCTCTACCACACCAATGCAGTAGGTGAGGGAAGTGCAGCCCAGAGCTGGGGAAGGAGAGAACTTCTAAAGGAAAAATGTCCTGTCGTCATGGGACTGGGTAAGGAGGGCATAGGGTAAGGGAGTTTCTGAAACCATGGGTCAGTTTTTGGGCAAGGGGAAAAAAACAAAACAAAGATCCATTAATAATTGACAAGGTGAGCTCCCAATAGATCAGCCCCACTGTCTCCGTGGGTGGGTGCA
>NW_004949125.1:3995192-4006874 GCF_000317375.1 Microtus ochrogaster | reverse complement strand
TTTACCGCTGAGTAATACTCTAATGTGTATCTTCTTCTTCATCCTAAGTTTTGCATGTGTTAATGGTTTTTGCTCTAGCCAGTCTTTACTATGATGGTGGCAAAATGGTGATTTCCCAAGTCCAGTAGCCTCTCCTCACGGATTGGTGCTTGATATTTTACTTTTGACAGGAGCATTGTTGTCCCCTGTATCATCTGTTGGCGTGGACTCACAGATTCCTGGATTTTTTCGGGGGGGGGGGGATTTATAGTTTATTACCATCCTTAACATCCTTCACTGTTTTGATGCTCAGATTAGGATATCCCACGTTTGACCAAGATGACTCTTGTGACATACACCTCGTCATTTATTTGTTTATTTGAGGGGAACACTGAAAGAATAATTATATGATGACTACAAGACATTAATTAGAACTGTGGCACTTCAGTTAGTTAAGCCAAGAATGAAACCCATTTAAGCTCTGTTTCACACACATGTTGTTATTTGTGGGGTTTTGTTGTTGTTGTTCGTATGGTTAGTTGGCTGGGTTTTGTTGTTTTGGTTTGGTTTGGGTTTTTTTGTTGTTTTTTTCCAGGACAGGGTCTCTCTGTGTAGCCCTGACTGTCGTGGAACTCACTTTGTAGACCAGGGTGACCTTGAACTCAGAGATAAGCCTGCCTCTGCTGGGATTAAAGGTGCTGGGATTAAAGGCTTGAGCCAGCAGGCAGTTTCCTGTTGCTAGTTGTACAGCACAGTACTGATCAAAGGGGAGCCACTTGCCTGCCTCCAGGGCCTGAGAGCCCTTCTTAGAGGCAGTAGAGCATCTCCAATTTGCTCATGTATTTGTGGTTAAGTATGGGTGATTTGGATTCCCAGCTCACATACCTGTCTCCTTAGCATAACATCTGTGTGCTTTGCTTTTACCTTCATTGTACTGTTAAAATTTTTATTGTGTTTTATTTATTTTGTGTGTGGAGGTCAGAAGAGAACCTACATGAGTTCTTTTTTTCCCTCTACCAACTGGGTCCCAGGGCTTGAAGTTGTTGCCAGGCGTGGCAGCAAACACCTGTACCTTCTAAGCCCTCTTTCTAGCTCTCGTTGCGTTTCTCCACATTCCATTTGCCATCTGTAAAAATGTCAGAAAAACTATCCATTTCCCAGTGACATTTTTGGTCATTTTCAATTCAGTCTGCACAGTATGACTTTAGGCCAGTAGTAGGTTGGCTTCCACATGACTGTTTTATCGTCTGATTCCACTTGTAGTAACACGTAGGAAGTGGCGTGTGACTCAGCCATTACTCTGTACTCTCTAGAAATAACAAATGTGTTGTAATTATCTGTGACCAGATATAAATGGAGAGAGTTGGGCTTGGTTTTCTTTTCTTTTCTTTTCTTTTCTTTCTTTCTTTCTTTCTTTTTTTTAATGTCTGCCTGAATTCAGCATGTGTTCTTTGCCTCTGTCCTTGGCAGGCTCCATCTGGCTCCTCCACATTCTTACTGTGAATTGGTAAAGACTTATCTCACTGAAACATATTAATAGACCAGCTGGGTGTGGTAGTGCGTGTCTGTAATCCCAACACTTGGAAGGTAGAGGTAGAAAGATTGCAAATTTGAGGACATTCTGGGCTATATAAATATAAAATATAACAAGACCCTGTGTCAAAGAAATAACTAACTTCCCAATGGGAGCTGAGTACTTGCTCAACAAGCCAGGCTGTGGGTTCCATCTGCAGTACTACCCAGAAAAAATGTCAATAAAAGTATTTCAAACAAAAAGTATCTCATACCAATAACATTCTTTAAGTTTTGTTATTTAACATTTCAAGGCCACATTGCCTACTGGCCACATGAATATCCTTACATAACTTTGTTCAAAATATTGGGTACATTTCTTCATAGTTCCTAAAACCTAGGACAATGCTGCTATTTGCCATTATTGCTATGAGCATTATCTAAGTTGAGTTTGTGAATTTGAAATGTGTACATATTTTACCTAAATTCCTTTGAGCCAGCACTGTGGCTCAGTGGTACAGCACTTGCCCAGCATGGGTGAGTACCCCAGTTCCATCTCCAGTGCTGCAAAAATGTTTAATTTTAATAATAAATTCCTTATTATTGCACCGTTAAGAATCTAATTTATTCAGACTGAGTCACATGGCTGTAATGATACAAATTTCTTCCTGAAATATTGGCTCTGAACCTGAAAAGAAGGAACGGATTGGTGCAGCATGCAGCCACAGCTTCCTGTCAGGGCATGTGCTCTGTTCTGCTCTGTTTGAATCTGGGTTGTGCTTTCTCAGCTCCTCCCTCAATGTTCTCTGAGTCTTTTCCCTTCTCAAATATAATTCATGAAAAAGTAGGTTAGAGGATGAAGAGCGAAGCACCACAGAAACAGAACATTTTCAAACCTGAAGTAATACTTGCTCAATTGGAGAGTAAGCATCTATGGATTGAACCTAAAGGTAGTTTCGTGTTCTGTTTCAAGGTATGCTTTGGCAGCTTGCACAATCATAGCGAAGGTGTGTTTCAGTCAATTCTTAAAACCAAGGACTCCAGGGTTACCACTGGAAGACCAACTTTGGAATGCCACAAACCATGAGGGATAAGAATAACAAGGCCAGGAGTTCCCGTCCTACCACCGTGAATGGCCCCATTTCATTGAATTTGTCTGCAGTGGCAGAAACCAAACAGGAGTTTGGGCATAGGGAACCCATGTGTGTTGGGCTGGGTTAGCAAGGCAGAGCACTGAGTTCAGAGCTGTGCTTAACACACAACATGTTGCTCTGAGGTCCACATTTGAGTGGGACTGCAGAAACACAGTTCAAGAAGGGTCATGTAAGAAAGAAATGTGACCTCTTTGCTTTCCAACAGAATTCTTCTGATGGTTTCAGCCAAAATATTTTTAGATTTTTTTTTTCCCCTTAAGATCCAGTTTGCCAAGAACTAAGTGCTTAGTTTTCAAATAATTGAACTGGATCTTATTTGTATTTTTTTTTCTCTCCAACAAGGAATTGTTTATGGTTCAAAATAAAAGTAACTGAATGTTTCAGTATCTGAAATGACATAGTAATGTGGTTGGTTATATTCTTGGCCAGCTTGCAGGCTTCTCTTCTTTGTTTCTTCGTATTAACTTTTGGGAATTTTAGATGGCACCCTCAGGGTGGGAAGCTAATGAACATGGTAGGTTAAAAAAAAAAAAAACCTGAATACTGAGCATGATTCTGCCACAAGTCTCCTTTATCCAGCACATTGTCTGGCTGGAACTTTAGGTTCACAGAGCTTAGGGAATAGTGTGTCTCCCGGATTCTGATGGCTTGTGACCTCTCCAGGTTATATTTCTATAGGTGGTTCTCTGTGCCCATCCCACGCAAGGTTTACACTGCACTTGTTCATAGAGGCCTTTGGGGTGTAGCTTGTGAATCTGTTTATCTGGAACACCATGGGGAGAGCAGGGAAGCTGCCTTCTTTGCTTTTAGAAAGATTCCCAAGCACCATGTAAAGTTGACCCAGAAGAGAACATACTCCAGAGAAATAAGAGCACAAACGAGTCAGGGATGGAGTGAAGGAGGGAGACTCTCCTGAGACACAGAGCCATCTGGATCTGTGTGGGGACCAAGGAGAGTCCTCCCACTTCTGATGAGTGCACTTGGGAAATATGTCTGTGACTTCATTCTCCTCAGGGTAGGACAAGCATAGTTGCGGCCTAAAAAAGTAGTGTGAGTAAGGTTCATTCATGTTCTTCCCTCAGGGTGGCCCAGTGGATGGCACCAATGCACAGTAGTGCTTCTTCATCATGGGCATGACACATGGGTGAGAGGTCTTCCACAATGGCGGGCTGGCTGGGGACATGTGGATTAGGAGGCACAGTGAGCTCACTCTTATACATGGAACACCCAAGTCTGGGAGGACACTGGATTTCTGAGATGGAAGATGAGGGAGGGGCTGGGCTGGCCTGGCAGATCTGAGAAGCAGCTGTCTGCAAATGCTCCTGAAAGTGGAGTTGAGTCACTTGTACAGTAGTGACAGCTGAGGCCATGAGGTCTCTTCCCTTATTCTATCAGGCCCTACTGTGTCATCCTTTCCCATCCAAAGCTGTTCAGCTTGCTGTAAAAATTCCTTTGGATCTTGCTACTGGCCTGTAGAGCAATCCACCAGGACATTCTGTAGTAGTTTCATAAAGCAGTGGCAGTCATTCCAAATGAGTCCCTCTGTTTTCCTGCTTGTATTTATCAGACCGGTGTGGTTTCTGAGGCAGGTAGGTTGGCAGAGAGGTTCTTGACCACTCCTTTGCCCTGGAACATTTCACTGTTGCAGAGACTCTGTCCTCCCAGCAGATCCAAAGTGGAACATTGTGGCTGCTACAGTTTCCCCTCATGCTGATATTTTCCAGAACAAATATGGGAACTAAAATGAGAAAAAGAAGATGCTTTTTCTCCGTGATGAGCAGATAATCAGATTACTCTGAGGATTAGATAGAAATAAACCCTCCGTTACTATAATTAGTTATTGTTTTGACTGAGTTAATCTTTTGTAAGAGAATTCGAAGTTAAATCACAGGGCTGGAGAGACAGCTCCATGGGTAAGAGTGAATACCAGCGCTGCCCTTTTAGAGAACATGAGTTGGAATCTTAGCCCCAGCTATCAGGTCTCATGACCACCTTGTAACTCCTCCAGATCTGACACCCTCGCCTGGCATCCATGGGCATATACACGTGGCAAACATTTACATAATAATATAAACAAAATCAAAAATCTGTTTTAAAAAGTTAAATCTTCATAGGATTTGGCTGAGGGAGTGAGTAAAATAGAGCAGTGTGAAACCAAGGACAGAGTAGGTGCTCTTAACCCAGGTAGGAAGTTAGTTCACAGGGTTCCTCTGAACCGGCCTTGGGGAGACATCACACCCTATACTTGTCTTGGAGTTTACTGTTTGGATCCTCTAAGGGCAACCTTGTATTGTTTGCTTCCACTATTTTGTTTCTATTTATTTATTTGCAAAACCATGCCATGGATTCCCCTTATGTGTCTGGTTTTGTTCACAGGCCATGTCCTCATAGAGATTTCCAGCACCCACAAGAAACTCAATGAGACTCTTGATGAAAATGTATGTGGACAGTTGTTATATTTTAAAATGTATTTTTAAAAATTTTGCTTAAAATTCAAATATGATGTGAATTTTTTAATTTTCATTTTTGTCAACAGTTCAAAAAATTCCATAAGGAGATTATCCATGAGCTGGAGAAGAAGACAGAGCTTGACGTAAAGTATATGAATGTGAGTGCAGTTTTCATCCACCCTGGCCGACTGAGCACTCAGCCTAGGAGAGCTTTCACACACACACACACACACACACACACACACACACACACACACACACACACACTGTTTTGTTTGCTGCTGACACCAACTGAATATCTAAAACTAGAATTCTCTTTGGGCTAAGTGGGCTCACTTTTGCCATTGCTTGGTATGTGTGTTACAAAAATAGAGAGGTGCTGGGTGTGGCGGCACACGCCCATATTCCCAGCACATAAGGATAATGATATTGAAGTTAGCCTGAGCTGCACTGTGAGACCCTAGCTTAAAACAACAACAACAAAAACACAGAAACAGGCTAGAGTGATAGCTCAGCAGTAAAAAGCTCTGACCACTCTTCCAAAGGATCCAGGTTCAATTCCCAGCACCCACAGGACAGCTCACAACCATCTGCAGCTCCACTTCTAGGGGATTTGATGCTCTCTTCTGGTCTTACACACATGGTGCACAGATATGCATACAGGCAAAATATAAAATAAATAAGTAAACCACAGAATCAGCAACAACAAAAACACAGGAAAAACTAAAGAAGGAACTCACTCCTGTGAGGGACAAGGAGTTTTTAGAGACCATGCTGGTGCCTTCACTAAGCAGCACCTGGATATCACTGTGCTTGGGAGAACACCTGTGCTTTGTGACTTCTTGCCTGTCACACAGCCATCCATCCAGGCAGTTTGTAGGCCTCCCTCCACCAGCCCTTTGACTCCCAGGACTAAGGTGTATGACGTCTTCTCTTTCTGACTTACTTTCTTTTGTCATCCAACCCCCAGCCCCTTTATGTTTTAGTATGGTCTCCCCATGTTACCCTTCCAAATCGTCCTCTCCAGAAATCATTACAAGATTTGTAGCTATGTACGCACAGGCCATGGGGTTACATATACTTGCTAAGGTGGACTTCAAGTTGTGACTTTTACATTCTATTAAAAAAAAAAAGACATGTGTGTGTGTGTGTGTGTGTGTGTGTGTGTAAGTACAACTTTAACTCCAACTCCAAACTGTGTGCATATGTTAGTACAGTGTAAGTGCACATACACACAGGTTGCAGTTGGAGTTAAAGTTGTAGGCCAACCGACATGGATGCTGGGAACCAAATTCTGGTCCTCTGCAAGAGCAGAATATGTTCTTAAGCACTGAATCAACTCTCCAGCCACCTTTCTCCTCCCCCTCACTGCCCTTCACAGGGACTTGTGGAGCCCAGAATAGTCATATTGGTAGCTGATGATGACCTTAAACTCGTTATCCACCTCTCAAGTACAGAGGTTATAGGCATGGACCAGCATGCCCAGCTCATTTTCTAATTTGTATTCCTAACAAAACCCTTATCTAGATATTGTTATGATCATCTTACAGATTTGATGAGAAGCATGGGTTTTATAGAAATGTAAGTATTGAGCTCACACAGGTAATAAGGAAAGAAGCTATAACTGTAACCTAGTCTCTTAAACACTGTGCTTATACAGCACCCCAAACATTCTTGAGCAGTTGCACATGTAGGTCTTGAATTGTAAATCATATAACAGCTGTGTGTGTGTGTGTGTGTGAGAGAGAGAGAGAGAGAGAGAGAGAGAGAGAGAGAGAGAGAGAGAGAACGAACATGTGTGCATGTATATTGGAGATGGAACCCAGGGCTTAACATACACTAAGTAAGCACTCTGCCACTGAGTTAAATCCCCAGATCTTTAGTATTGTTTGTGTATTCATCAAAGCACTGACTACCCAATGTCTAAAAACCTTTGAAAAAAGAAGGAATTAAGAAGACAAGACATTTTTATCTTTAGAGAGAGCTGCTTATAAACAGAAACATTAGAACTAACAACACCTAAGAACGCAAGTGGAGTGCAGATCCTTGGGAGTAGATGTGAGGATGGTGTGGACTGGCATTCTTAAGCCCCAGCCAGAAGGAAGCCATATGGGTGCAATGATGTCAAAGCCAGTTAGCTACGCACGGTGAAGTGTGAGCAGAAGTGACTCACGGCAGCTTGCATGGTGCCACAGTAAAACAGCATTTGACTTACAGGCTACTCTGAAAAGATATCAAGCAGAACACAAGAATAAATTAGATTCTTTGGAGAAATCTCAGGCGGAGTTGAAGAAGATCAGAAGAAAAAGTCAAGGAGGACGAAATGCACAGAAATATGAAAACAAAGAAACTGAGGTGAGCTTTTCAGCGATATTTTCCTTTGTCAGTCATTGTTTGTACAGTTTAAGGGGAGGCTTACTTCAATCAACCATACCATATCATTCCCTCTGTGCTACTGCTAAGGTGAAATATAAGCATTCCACACTGAGCATGGTGGCACATGCCAGTAATCCCAGCCCTCTAAAGGCTGAGTTGGAGGGGACTTAAGTTCTCGTCTAGTCTGTGCTACATGATGAGACCCTGTGTTGAAGAAAAGAAAAACAAAGTTTATGTAATCTGACTTAATATTGCAGGGTTTTCCAGAATAAACATAATAGCACATAGAATTTATTGGCATTTCCCCTTAGGACCTTTGTGATTAACATGACTATCCCTCCTGTTTGTTTGAGATAGGGTCTCACTGTGTAGCCTGGCTGGCCTAGAACTCACAGAAATCTGCTTGTTTCTGCCTCTCAAGTACCAGTATTAAAGGTGTGTACCACCATGCTTGACCTGACTGTCCTCGTTTTACCATGGGAAAATGAGGCTTAGGTTAAATCCTATGGTTGGAACCTGGAACTGTGATCAAACTGAAACTTTCTAGTTCCAAATTATCTTTCAGTAGAAGAGAGTCATTCCTAGAGTAGTTATATGATGCCAGCTGATCAGTGGGGAATGTAAAACCTTCATTAACCTTTCTCTACACATGAGTCAGTATCTTAGTAACGATGAGTATCTGCTCAGGCCAGGTTACAAGTATTTTGTCCAGTGTTTATCTGCATTTAGTGTTTACTCCATAATCAAAGTAAACTGGGTATAAAGATGGCAAATGATAAGTGTCATGCTGTGCAGCAATCTGATGCCTTCTGTCATGCTTCTATTGTTTACTTTCATAGTATGTGGAGACTGTTACTTCTCGCCAGAGTGAAATTCAGAAGTTCATTGCAGATGGCTGCAAAGAAGCCCTGCTTGAGGAAAAAAGGCGCTTCTGCTTTCTGGTGGACAAGCACTGTAGCTTTGCCAATCACATACACTACTATCACCGGCAGGTGAGTGTGCAACAGACTGCACTAAGTGTGGCAGTAACTTTATTTTATACTCAAAAGCCCTCGAGATTCCTCTCCTTACAGATAAGCACAGTAGAGAGCAATGGACCTTCACAGAAATACAGGTGGAATGAGTAATCAAATAAATACTTATCATTAATTTCATAATTTATCCATATTTAAAATTCCTTGTAGAAAAAAATGACACATTTGGGGGCCCCAGTTATAACTCGGTTGGTAGAGTGCTTGCCTAGCATGCACTGGGTTTGATTCCTAGCACACTATGTAAGCTGGGTATAGTGGTAGACACCTGTAATCCCCAGGAAGTGTAGCTAGAAGGATCAAGGTCATCCTCAGCTACAGAGTGAGTGAGTTGAGGCCAGCCTGGGCTATGACTCCAAAACAAAACAATAAAAAGACACATTTTTTTAAAAAGTCAACTTTTGGTAGGCTATGCATCTCGAATGTCACTGTCTTGACTGGGTCCAATCTCTGGGTGGTTCTAGATGATCGTAGTTTTTTTTTCCTTTAATTCTCTTGGGCCTATGTAAGCATCCCTAGCTAGCATGATTGAAGTCAAACATTCACTGTTGTTCATAAGCAAGTGATTTAAGAAAGAGTTCCAGAATATGAGAAGTTCTGCTGTAGTAAAAGGAACACGGGCCACTTCCCGCTGCCCGGCTAGCTTAACCCCGAAACTGTATTCATTTAAACACTGCCTGGCCCATTATTTCTAGCCTCTTATTGGCTAACTCTTACATATTTGTTTAACCCATCTCCATTAATGTGTATCGCCACTTGACTGTGGCTTACCGCCATGAGTCTAACCAGCATCTGTCTGGGAGAGGAGAGCCATGGCGTCTGTCTGACTCTGCTCTTCTTCCCAGCATCCTGTTCTGTCTAGTCTGCCTACCTAATTTTCTGCCCTATCAAAAGGCCAAGGCAGTTTCTTTATTAACCAATGAAAGTAACACATAGACAGATGACCCTCCTACCTCATGCCCTGAGTGTGCATGTGTCACATTCTGTAAAAGTTTTGTAACTTGAAGGATATGCAACTTCCTAGTCCAAATACTTGAGATCTAAAATGGCTATAATAAAAAAGTGCTGTCTCCGGTGCTCATTTTTGTGTCTGCCCTAGTGTCGATGCATCTGTAGATGCTCATGGTGCATTTACATGAGTGAGAGCAATGCCAAGTAGGTTTAGAAGCATGCATACTTTCATGATGAAGGATTCCTGCTGTGGCAGAATGACAGGGTCCCAGCTGCAGAGGGATAGAAGCAACTTTAGTTTCCCTCCTATGGCAATGCCCCACTATGTCTGGTAACCTGGGATGTTTTCAGAAAGCTCTAGTTACTGACAAGGTCTTTCTTAGTCTTAACCTTGGATCCCAGTAGTATTTTGTAGAACAGCATAGACCAATCCTGCTTCTTCTTGTACCAGAAGCTCCTTCAGCTATTTGAAAACTGCTTTGTGATCCCCCTTGTTGCAGACAGCCCTAGTCCTTCCCTTCGCCAGTGCTAGCAAGTGTTTTTCATCATGCCACTCCCCAGCCTGTCAGGGTCAGACGTGGTTGGTGTGAGTTTAAAAGGAGAACAATGTTGTTGCCATGCAAATAGCTTCAGGGATGGAACTCTACTTCTTTCTCCAACCAGAATGCTGCCCTGGAGAGGGAGTTCACAGAAAGGTTTTGAGAACCTCTGAGAGTCCTGTTGCAGGAGCAGAGCCTGGTTTATGGGAGCAGGAATGGCTCCTCAGCTTCAGCCTCCAGAGCTGCAGTGTCTTAGCTCTGCCCATTTATTTATCTCTCTTTGTGCTGCCACCCAGCTACTGTGCAGAGCCTGTTAGAGAGTGACAAGAGCATCCCTAGGCACATACACATCCCTGCCTGCTCCCTCCTATCCCCACCACTGAACCTACAGACTCTTCCCCACAGGTGGACTTCCTGGAACAGAGTCTGATTCATTTGCCTGACACTTTCACTCCTACGCCTCTTATCACAATAGAGGTGTTGATTTTAGAAGGATTGGTGGGGAGACGGTGATTGTCCTTTCCAAGGCTATCTGGAAAATGAAAGATTCTCATATTGGTTGCTCAGCTCCTGCCTTTAGCTTTTGAATGGTTTTATTGTTTTGGTTTTGAGACGTACATAAGCACACACACACACACACACACACACACACACACACACACACACACACATCTCATGCATACTAAGCATGTATTCTGCCTCTGAGCTACTCCCAGCCCCAACAGGATTCTTAATCATTTATGGTCCTGTGTTAACTGGAAGTTCTGGATTCATGCTGAGAAAGCAGGTAAGTTCCCATTAGGTCCTGAGCCTGCCTCCTCAGCAGTCAAGACACAGTAGGTGTTCATAGTTGCTTAAACTGCCTGCTGAATTAGACTCCAAGCCTCCACTCTGGATACAAGTCTTAATACATCAGTAGAGATGCTGTTTGAGACAGCTTTTATCAGCAATTCAAACAATGCACCTTTGTCTTTAATTTGTTTCTTCTGGATTTATAGTCTGCAGAATTACTTAATTCCAAGCTGCCTCGGTGGCAGGAAACCTGTTGTGATGCCACAAAAGTACCAGAGAAAATCATGAACATGATAGAAGAGATCAAGACGCCCATCTCCACCCCAGTGTCCGGGACACCACAGCCTTCACCCATGATCGAGAGAAGCAAGATGGTAGGAATCAGTCCCCTTTTGTATGTTTATTAGTAGGAGTCATATTGATCTAGGGGACCGGGACTGATTATGGTGGTAAACACCATGAGCTCTCCTTTCCTATTCCTAGACCCCATTTCCTCACCTTCCCCTTCTTCCTTTAGAACTAGAATTGACTGCAAATGTTTTATACTGTTTAGCACTGTTATGTTTTAGAAATGTTATTGCTGCTGAATCTCAACGTTATAAATTTATTGCCAATGAAGGCATTATAGACGTCTGAGGGAATAGACTAAAAAACTCTGGGACCACTCAGCACCTGGAAGAATGCAGCAGGAGGATCATAAGTTTGAAGCCAGCCTAGACTACATAGTGAGACCTTTATCCAAAAGAAGAAGAAAAAAAAATGATATGTCTGAGAATTGCTTCAAAATAATGCAGACTTAGCCGGGCGATGGTGGCGCATGCCTTTAATCCCAGCACTCGGGAGGCAGAGGCAGGTGGATCTCTGTGAGTTCGAGACCAGCCTGGTCTACAGAGCTAGT
>NW_004949125.1:3979956-3995092 GCF_000317375.1 Microtus ochrogaster | reverse complement strand
AAAAAAAAAAAAAAAAATAGTGCAGACTTTGCTTGGGAATCTGGGTCAGGGCATACATGATACTCAATTGTTATTGAAGCTATGTGTTTAACAAATTAATATAACACATTCAAAATTCTTTCAAAAAATTGTTTTGAATGTAAACACCTGTAGCCAAGTAATGCTCAAAAGGGAGCCTATCTAGATGTGGTGGCTCACACTTGTAATTCCAGCACTTTGGAGGCAGAGACAGTCAGCTCTCCATGAGTTTGAGTACAGCCTGGTGAACACACAGAGTTCCAGACTAGCCAGGACTACATAGTAAGACTCTAAAATAATTTTTTTTAATTAATGATACTTTTCAAATAATTCACAACTAAGAGTGGGGGTTTCTGCCATATGATAAAAAGCAATCCTAGAAATTTGTATTGGCCTAATATTAGACTAATAAAGATTTGTTTCTACAGATTGGGAAAGATTATGACACTCTTTCTAAATATTCACCAAAGATGCCCCCTGCTCCTCCAATCAAAGCCTATACCAGCCCTTTGATTGATATGTTCAATAACCCTGCAACAGCTGCACAGAGTTCAGAAAAGATAAGCAACTCAGCAAGTAAGAGATTTAACTTGATTTCGTTTATGGAAACTTATTCAATTCTAATTAATTTTGAAATATTTGTTTTTATTTATGTGTATGTGTGGGATAGGAGTGTGTGCCACATGTGTGCTAATGCTCTTGGAGGCCAGGAAAGGGTGTTAGATCCCCTGGAGATGGAGTTGTGGGTGATTGTGAGGCCAGGAAAGGGTGTTAGGTCCCCTGGGGATGGAGTTGTGGGTGATTGTGAGGCCACTGAGTACAGATGCTAGAACTAAATCCAGGTCCTCTGCCAAAGCAGGAAGTACTTTTAACCTCTAAATTATCTCTCTAGCTCCCTTTTTACATTTTAAAAATAATTTGTCAAATTTTTTGATAACTGTACTGTGAAGGAAAGGTAGACACACAGGTATAATGAATACATACAGCCGTGGCTTTGAATAACCTACACCTCAAAGAAATAAGCTGGAGCTGAGAATGGACCTCCACAGTAGGACATTTGTCTAGCATGTGTGAAGGGGAGACCATGAGACATTTGATAAGTGATGTGTTTTTATCACACTAATTCTATCTACTGACAGAAGTCTACAGAGTAAATATACTGCTGAGAAGTGTTTTAGGTTTTTATTTTAATGAGAACTTTTCATTTTACTTTATACGCTCTTCTCATCACACAGAACCTAGGCAATTTTTTTCTTTTTTTTTTTTTTTTTTTTTTTTTACAAATAGGTGTTTTGCCATGGGTGTCGGGTGCCCTGGAACTGTAATTACTCAGTTCTGAGCTGCCATGTGGGTGCTGAGAGTTGAACCCAGGTACCTCTGGACATGCTCTTAACCACTAAGCCATCTCTCCTGCCCCAAAAAGTTTTTTTTTTTAAGATCTTTTTTTTTTTAAATCATGTGTGTCTGTGTGGGGATATATGCTCATGAGCACAGTGCTTATGGAGGCCAGAAGAGGGGTAGGATCTCTTGGAACTGGAGTAAGAGGCAGTTTGAGCTGCTTGCCATGGGTGCAAGGGACTTAATTCAGATTCTCTGCAAGTGCAGTATTTGTTCTTAACCGAGTCATCTCTCCAGTCTACGAAGTATTGTATTTAAAAATAAACAGGATAGACTATAATAATTTAGTTTCACACAATGTTCATATCTGATAACTCCCTCAGTACAAATCTAATGGCAGTCAGGCTGTGCCTGGAGAGAACCCACGGATTGTAGTCTTCAGTTGTTGGGGGGATGAGAGATTGAGACAAAGATTTCTATAAAGACAACCAGGATTGCTCAGCAAGGGAAATAATAACTTGTAGTTATTTGCTTTTGAAGAAAGTTAAAGTATATAGTTCATTCAAATAACTGGTTCTTTTTGGTAAAAGCCAAATGAAAATCCCTGGCAGATTTAGTGCTGAGATAATTAGAGACATGTTAAGAAATAGCAAAATTTGTGTTGTAATTGTTACAAAGATGCAATAATAAAGCAGGTATTTAAAATCCCCATGCCAATTTCCTATTTTCTGGGGTGGTACATACCAGCCTATGTTTAAGTTTAGAGACAGTAGTGGCATAGTGCCCAAGTATAGGTGCTTATAGACTCAGCTGCCCTCAATGGCTATAGCTGCCATTTGCCAGTTGTGAGCTGAACCAGTCTTGGAACTCTTTTGGGCTCAATTCCCTTGTCTGTCAGTATCAGCAGTCACAGAGCCTTCCTCTGGAGGCTGGCTAGTGGGGTATAGCATTGAGATTCTTGACATATTCTCAACCAAGGGAACTCAGCAGCTCACATGTATGCGCTCAGGTGAGAAGCCAGCACACCAGCATTTCCAACTCACTCCTTTTTCTTGTAGCACGAGAGAAAGGCAGTGGGTCTAAGCTGTTGCCTCAGCTGCCCCTGTGTTCCAAACTGAAAGAGCATGAAGTGCTGGCATTCACCAGTGAAAAAGTGGGCCTGGCTGCCACGGTTTAGGTGAAGCTGCATGCTGTGCTGGGCTTCTCTTCTTACAAGTGTTCTGGGCTGTAGGGCTCCTCTGACCTCTACAAAGGCCTCAAGGCTTGGGGCCTACCTGTTTCCTCCTCGTGGGCAATGTGAAAGGCCTGGAAATAGGCCAGAATTTATGTTTCCATAAAAGGATTGTGTGGGCACGATACAAAAACAAATGGTTTCCTGGGGTTACTCTTCGAACTTGCCTGCTGACATTCTCTGAATTATCTTCATTCCCATGCTCACTTCAACAGACACTTCAGAAGATCCCAGTTTACAAAGATCGGTTTCTGTTGCCACTGGACTGAACATGATGAAGAAGCAAAAAGTGAAGACCATCTTCCCTCATACTGCTGGCAATAACAAGACTTTACTTAGCTTTTCCCAGGGGGACGTTATCACACTGCTCATCCCTGATGAGAAGGACGGCTGGCTCTATGGAGAGCATGACACCACCAAAGCGTAAGTTAGCACGAACCTATCTGCACCAGGTTCAAATGGCCCTCACCTCAGAGAACCACTGTCGTTCCTGTAAACTGCAAGTTGTCTGTGGGTGTAGGAACCCTTTATTCTTCTTTATAGTTTGGGCAGCTGCTGTTATTACATCACAACCTAGTTTGTGCATGTATAGGTGAACTTATACAATAGATTATCAAATCATATTATATCACTGCTGACAAAAGGCATATTTTTATATTTATTTGTGTGCACATGCATGTGTGCTATACAGTGTAGAGGTAGGAGGACAACTTCCAGGAATCTGTTCTCTTCCTCCAGTGTGTGTGTGTGTGTGTGTGTGAGTGTGTGACCCGTAAAAGCTTCCATTTCATTCAGCCCATTTGTGAGTGGCTAGCCTACCCGAGCAGTCATCAGGATGTCCCTAAATATGAGTACTACTTATGTGCCTGCCTCAAGTATCACAGATGGGTCTTTTTCTTTACCTTTAGGAGGGGCTGGTTCCCATCATCATATACAAAGTTGCTGGAAGAAAATGTGAAGGAAGCAGTGTCTGTGCCTACACCAAGGTAGGGGACTATGGCCCAGCTCTCCGAGAATCTGAAATTTAGAGCTACAACCTAGATGTGCAGCCACGCTGGGATTAACCTTCAACACTTAATAGGAGCCAACTGCTTCTCCTCTGGTCCATGAGCTTCCCTGGCTGTCTGCTGTGACAAGGCCCAGCCACCAGCTCCTCAGCCCTCCCTGTCCTCACCAGATGCATTGCTACATCCACAGCACCCATCTGCTGTTTCTCATCAGCAGCCCTGACACTGTACAATGAATGCTCTACTACCTTGAGTTCTTGACCTGTGCTGTCTCTCCTCTGTGCATCCTTTCTCCATTCACCACATAGGCAATCGTGCTTCTCGGAATCCATCCTCAGTCCTCCTGTGTTCCCTGGGCTATTTCATCTACTTCTTTTTTTCCACATTTCATTTATTAATTTTTGTGGGAGAAGCAGCACATGTGTAGAAGTCAGAAGACAACCTGCAGGAGTCAGTTCTTTCCTTCCAGGATGTGGGCTCTAGGGCTCAGACTCAGGTTATCCAGCTTGGCACCATCCTCACTGATCAACTCACTAGCCATGTTTCATTTACCTTGATACTTGCAACTACACCAATGGACCTCCCTTATCACCTCCATGCTGATAAACCCCAATTTTTCAGTCTAGGTTGTGACAATTAAAAATAGGCATTTTTGAGCAGGAAAGATGGCTCAGTGCTTAAGAATGCATTCTACTGTTGTAGAGGACCCAAGTTTAGTTCTCAGTCAGGTGGCTCACAACTGATAAACATACATTTAAAATCTTAAAAAAAAAAAAAAGAAAGAAAGAAAAAAGAAAAAAGCCATCTTTTAGAGACAATCCCAAGTGCCTTAAATTCCTTACCACAGTGAATTCTCTCTACCCTGTGAGATAGGGCTCTACTTTAAAACTAAGGAAACTGAGGCACAGGAAAGTTTTAAGAACTGGCTCAAAGCCAGGCAGTGATGGCACATGCTTCCCTTTAATCCCAGATCTCTGTGAGTTCGAGGCCAGCCTGGTCTACAAGAGCTAGTTCCAGGACAGGCTCCAAAGCTACGGAGAAACTCTGTCTCGAAAAACAAAAAAAGAACTGGTTCAGGGACACACAGCTACGAGTACAGGACCAAAACTGAAACTCAGTCATAACTCATCCATACTGAAATGTGGCTATTTCTAGCTGGCTGCCCATGGACCCTCAGTAATAACATGTCCACGCTGAACTTTACCATAACTCCCTCGTGTATACTACTCTCCAGCCTCTGGACCCTCAGATGCCATGCTCAGCATCCTTCAGGCCCTTTCCGCATAAACCATCTCCATATGTTCCCCTCTAGCAGAGTCTAAAAATGCCATTGTACCAAGAAGGAAAAACTATCCTTTTAGGAAGTAAGAGTTGTCTTTTGAGACAGGGTCTCAATACCTAGCAAATGTATATAAGCATGCACACTTAATGCATATAAACCACTACGTTTGTATATAGTGCGATGCTGTAATTCCCTCTTCACTTTTTTTCCATGTGAATGGATGTTTTGATTTCATGTATGTCTGTGCATCATATGTGTGCACAGTGCCTCGAGAGGCTAGAAGAAGTTCCAGATCCCTGGAACTGGAGTTACAGATAGTTGTGATCCACCATGAGGAAGCTGGGGATCAAACTGGAGTCATCTGGAAGAACAGTCAGTGTTCTTAACTGCTGAGCTATCTCTCCAGCCCTGACACTTCCTTACTACGGTTAATAGTCTTGGCCATGGGATATTTGGATCACATGTTTGGGGTGCAAGTGGCATGACCTTATCTAACTTGGCTTCCTAACCTTTGGCTTTAAGCTCTGCACCAGTGAGAAGCATCAGTACTGTGGACCTGACTGAGAAGAGCAGTGTTACCATCCCAGATCCTGACTACCTGGAGTGCCTGAGCATGGGAGCCACTTCAAACAAGAGAGCAGATGCTCCCAAGACAGCTACTACTTCTACGTTCAAAGCCCCAGTGTCCAGACCAGATGCCACACCCACGTCTCCTGTGAGTGCTGACAAGAGACCCTAGCTCTGTTCATTGCTGATGGGGGATCAGAGCATGGGGTTCTCTTCTTCAAAGACACATGCTCTCCCCAACTCTCCAAGTCTAAGCCTGCTTTCTTGCCTTTTTATTTTATCTTGTGCAGGACAATTGAACTGTTTGTTTGCTGGGTCTTATTGGAACTTTCATGTCTTCTTGCTTTTGCCTTAGTCTTTTATTTTCAATCCTCTTCCTCTGCATTTTGTTCCTTTCCTGTTGTTTTCTGAAAAGGAGAGTGGCTAAGCTTTAAAATAGGGACTTTGTGCTGGCCAATGTGCAAACACTGTCTTTAATCCTTACCTGATCCTAAGAAGGAACGTGAAGGGTTTAGTCTCCTAGCCACCTCTTTGCCCTTGGCAACTGCAGTGGAGTGTCTACAGAGCACCTGGCACAGTGTGGGGTCTAGACAAACAGATGAGGGCCCTGCTCCTTTGGAACTAGGATCCTAGTGCTTGGAAGCAAATAAAAAACCCAAACAGGTTAAAAGCCATGCTGAGAATGAAAATAGGGAGAGGTACTAATGGATAGGGTGACATCTTGGATGGATGTGACAGGTTAAATTTGTTTAGTTCAGCACCACAAGATAGAGCCCTGAGAAAGGCAGAAAAAGAAGAATCATTCAGAATGGGGAGCTGGGCCTAGGCCTCCAGGGATTCCACTGAGAGCAGCATGCTGGGATGGCCTTCAAACTGCCTGGAGAGAGCTGGGCTTCAGTGAGTCTAGGTTGTAGGGGGCAAGACCTTCAGCCAGAGCTTGTTGAAAAGCAAAGGCAGCCTACTAGATGTAGTCCTGCATCTGAGAGTCAGCCCTTCTGTCCCAAATGCAGGGTACTTACAGGACAACAGGATCATGGGACAGTATATGTGGCTATGGTCTCTCTGAAGTGACATTAAGCTGTGACAGGAAAGAACCACTGTGCAGATGTTCCTGGAGATGTTTGTGAGGCAGAGAGCAGAAAGTTTAAACATTGTGTGCGATGTATATACACAGGGAATGGAGCTAGTGGGTGGTGACTGGACTTCCTCCTGATGTTCCTCTTCAGTGGAGGCAGAAGAGGAAAAGATGGAGAAAGGATAGCTGAGAGTCAGATGTATCCAGGCTAAGAGCTTGTACATCCTCAGTGTCCAGTGAGAAGACAAGGCAGGCGCTGACTTGGCCAGTGTGTCCTACCTAGGTTTCTGGTTGCTTACAAAATGGTGAAAGAGGATGATCATCAGCTGCTGTGGTGGGTCCAGGTATCAAGCAGGTTGACAAACTTAAGTGTGCAGAGTGAGTTCGTGTACACCACAGGAAAGCAGGAGGTGGGCCATACCATGCACCCATTAAAGCTGCTGGCAGTGATTGGAAATTGTCACTGTGCTTCTCAGCTGCTCAAGTTCAGTTGAGAAGTATGATCATGTGTAGAATCATGTGTAGCTTATTGATGGCATACATTCTGAGAAATGTATCTTTGGAAGTCTTACTGACTGCAAACTCAGGACATTATACAGTCTATCATCACAGGAGAGGCCTCAAGCATGACCAAATGCTTGGGGATTAACTGAGGTCATAGTACTGGAGTGGGAGGATTAGGGAGTCGGGGGTGTTTGTGAAGGCATGGCTATGGTTGCCGAGACTGTGATCCATACTGGCTAAGGAGGCTCCCTGGGATGTGAATGGGATGGAGTAGTAGCAGGTGTCTCTTTGAAAACAGCATGGAGAAAACTGGAAGGAGGCTGAGGAGTGCGTGGCAGAGAATAGGAAACAGCTAGACTCTCGGGAGGATGAGCAGCTGAAAGTGTGTGCACCGCTGCAGCACAGCCAGGTTGAACCAGAGCCTGCCCCGCTTGTGTTCACGACGTTTTCCTCACTGACCCTTCCCCAGTGTTCCTCTTGCAGCAGGTACAACTGAGTCCACGCCTCTTCTATCTACTGCTTGTCTTCCTGTTAGGTTTTACAGTTGTAGGATCCTTTCTGTAGAGCATGTGTGTATACTCCCCATTTCTCAGAAGGGGTGCAATTCCACAGTTCGTCCACAGCAAACACCAATTACAAGATAACTTTTGTTCAGCAGTACATGGTGCACAAGTGCGGATCTCCCAGCACCACTCAAATACAAAAGGATGAATTTGGTTTGGTTTTCTGAAAGCTAGAAAAATATTAAAGGAAATATGTATATTTCCAGGATATGATTAACACTCAATTATATTTATTTTTGATACAGATTTAAGTAAATATAGATACAAGGATGGATGATAGCTATGTTCACCTCCTCACCCAACCTGACACCCACACATAGTGGGATCACAACATTTCTCCTCCCGCAACCAATTGAGCGGCTGCTCCTGGACCCTGCTGTGAGCTGGCCTGGCTAGATACAATGGTGAAATGGGTTACAGGGCCGTGGGAAATGGAGGAATGGGGGAGGACAGAAGAATGACAGCTACTTCCTAGGTCTGCAGCGGATTGAGAAACAGAGCTGTGAAGTCTCTAGCTGTTTATCAGTACACGGAGGGGAAGGGAGCTGGGAGCTCTGACTGATAAGGCACATTCCACTTCTCCCGCTGTTTACCAAGGACCTGATAGGGTGCAGGATTGCCTTTCTGATCCAAAGGATAATGGAAAATACCAGCTAGTAAAAGTCAAGTCACTAGAAAATAATGGGAAGGTAGCTCGGTTGTTAGAGAGCTTGTGGACTGAATAAAGCTGTGGGTTCCATCTCCAGCATGGTTAGCCTGGGTTGCGGGAGGGGGTAGGGGCAGGCACTAGGCTTTCAAAATCCAAAGGTGGAAATACTTCAGAGTCTCCCTACCCAGGCTTAAATCCCACTAAGGATGCTTACTTTGCCTTCTCTTAAAACAGAGATGAACAGTAACCCCTACATAAATGCAAAGAGCTTCCCAGTTACAGGGTGAGATTAGATGATGGGTTTGTACTGTTTTTACCACTCACAGAAAGAACAGACACTTCTTGAATATTCCAAGATCCTATGCATACCACAGAGAGAACTGCCAATCTTCCACTGACACTGCCACCAACTCAAACCAGGAGTCCTAGGAGCACAGCTAGGGGAAGCAAAAGGACCCCTTCCATCAGCAACAGAGTAGTGCTGCTTCAAAGAGGGTATCTAAGGAGCAAGTGCAATGGCCATTTGGGGTTTGGGAGAAGCTTCCTGAATATACCCTGTTGAGATGTTCCTGGATTTTTGCGGTGGTGGTGATGTCCTGCATCACCTAACTTATGGCACATCTAGCTTAGCAAGCCAGCATACTGCAGAGTGCCTGAAGCTGCGTCTCAGCAGTAACTCCAGGATCCCACGGGAAGGGGCTGTAACACATATCACCAGTTCAGGAAAAAACTGTATCCCAAATTCACTGTAGTTTTCAGGCCACTGAAAGCAATCATGCCAAACAGCCTTAAGTCTGGACTTACTTGTCTATGTTTGATTTTCAAATAAACACTCTATTTTTTTATTTTCTCTGCTCCCTCATCCTCTACCCTCTCCCATGGTCCCCATGCTCCCAATTTACTCAGGAGATCTTGTCTTTTTCTACTTCCCATGTAGTTAGATCCATGTATGTCTCTCTTAGGGTCTTCATTGTTGTCTAGGTCTCTGGGATTGTGAATTGTAGACTGGTTTTTCTTTGCTTTATGTCTAAAAGCTACTTATGAGTGAATACATGTGATAATTGTCTTTCTGAGTCTGGGTTACCTCACTCAATATAAGTAAAACACTTTATTAAGGATACCATACACATGTGCATGAACACATAAGAATAACACATAGAATATACAACTTTTTTTCATTTTTTTAAAAACAGAGTCATAGGGGCTAGAGAGATGGCTCAGAGGTTAAGAGCACCGACTGCTCTTCCAGAGGTCCTGAGTTCAATTCCCAGCAACCACATGGTGGCTCACAACCATCTGTAATGAGATCTGGTGCCCTCTTTTGGCATGCGGGCATACATGGAGGCCGAACACTGTGTACATAATAAATAAATAAAACTTTAAAAACAGAGTCATAGAGTCCACACTAGCCTCAAACTTGTTGTGTAGCCAAGAATGACCTTTAATTTCCAATCCTCTTGCCTCCACAGTGCTGAGGTTACAACTTGGTGCCACCAAGGCCAGTTTTACAGTGCTAGTGGTGGCTCCCAGGGCCTAGTGCATGCTAGACAAACACTCTACCACCTGAACAGTATTCCTAGGGTAGGGGAACTGAGATATGATTTCATTATGTGGCCCAGGGTGGCCTTGAACTCTTCTCTCTTAGCTTTTCAAGTACTGGGCATATGGGTGCTAGATACCACACCTGTCCTTAAAATGAATTTTCTTGAAGTGATTTGTCCAATCAGCAACAGATTAACAACATTCTCAGATCCTCTGTGCATGCCCCACAGTTACTGTTTTTCCTCCAAGACCAGGATCCCCATGTCCTGGCACTGAGGTCTCATAGGGACAGAATGGATGAAAATCAAGAGCTATTCTGTTGGACTTTTGGGCATTTTTACTTGGGGCTATGAGAGGCCTGTCCAGAGTATGTTGGTGTCTGGGGCCACATGGACACACTTTACTTTCAAGGATTTGCTGTGCTTGTTTCTCTGACTTAGTGTGCTGAGTACTGAAGCATCCTGGCTCCTTAAAAGGCCACTGAACTGGTAGTTCTAGGAGGGCTAACCGCAGGCGATGTCAGGTAGAGAGCTTTCTGGTTTCCAGTCGAAGATATGATGCTGTCCTCCTCACAGTCACACAGGATAGGACAGTGTTTTGTCCAGGAGTGTCCAATGGGAAAGTTAGGTAGCCTGGCGCTGCAAGACTGCTCTTCTGGTCTGACTTGTGGGCGCCAAGAGGCCCCTTGCAGACCGGCTATTGTCTGGATTGCTGCTCCAGGCAGTCCAATCATGCCAGCAATTTGAGCAGGCAACTGGCAGGACCTCCTGATGCTCTTTAAAAAGAAATCATAAATTGGCTCTTAATCATCCCTATCATAAGAAGTTACATCAGAAATGACTGTCCAGAGGCCTGCTAAAGAAGCTGAGTGCCCTGCAGGAAGAAATCACTTTTACGCCACTTCAAGCCTGATTAAGATGTGCCAAGCCAGGCAGTCGCTTTGTGCTTGTGATGAGTATACACTGAGTCCTGAGCTAGATGACTGTGCTAGGGGAGCCCAGGGGCTGAGGTCACAGCCCATGGCCTGCAGCCTGCCCCTGCCTGATAGAATATCCACTCACTATGAAAGCAATGCTGCCCTGCAGGAGGCCTGGCTCAGGACCTCAGCCTCAGAACTCACATTAGAAAATGAGTTGTTTGCTTTGAACCTACATGTGCCCAGGACTGCCTGGGAAGCTTTCTAGGCACTTAAGACAGCTCTGGTGCTTAAGATGATATTCTACTGCCCTCTGCTGGGCAGTGCCCGGCCAGTGCTCTCTTAGAGGAACGACAGGAAATTTGAGACTGCAAGATTTTTAGAATTCTGGAAAAGAGGTACAGACCCACCAATTCCCCAGTCAACACCCTAAAGATGTATTGGAGGGAGGTGGTATCTGTGACCTGCTGTGAAGCTCAGAGCCACATATCTGCAGGATTTGGACAGGTCCTCAATTTAGAATCCCCCACCCTTGTCTCTCTGCTTCCCTGGGATAGAGCTAAATTAAGTGTGTTACAAAGCCACACCCCAGGTTGTCAGATGGCCAGCTCTAGCAGTTAGCATCAGTCTCCCAAACCAAATTTGCTATTACTTTCATGTTATCATTGAGGATTCCACTCCAAAAATAAAGGCATGGGGCAGGGGAGGCGAGTGGAGGGGGAGCCTACAGTCACTAATACCATACTATAGCTTGGGTCTGAAACACATCTGTGTTTTCCTTTCATGCCACAGTGCTGTTACTCAGTTTAATTTGATATAATTTGGTAAGATCTGAGTTCCTGTGAGCATTCAGGATGTTCCATGCTGACCTATGTGAGCACTGCTGCCATTCTTCAAGGCACTGCTTTATTCCACCTTCTGACACATAAAAGGCCCTTGACAATCTAAAACATTTTCTCTTCTTCACTTCTTTGGAAATAATTTAGACATCAGGAAATGCTTTTAAACATGAATAACTTTAAAGATTTACTTTTATTTGCCTACATGTATGTTTGAACACGAGTACAAATTCAAGATGTCAGATGCCCTGGAGGTGCAGGTGCATGTGAGCATTTGTATAGAGACTGGGAACTGACCTCAGGTCCTCCACAAGAACAGCATCCATCAAGCCGGGTGGTGGTGGCGCATGCCTTTAATCCCAGCAATGGGGGGGGGGGGCAGAGGCAGGCGGATCTCTGTGAGTTTGAGGCCAGCCTGGTCTACAAGATCTAGTTCCAGGACAGGCTCCAAAGCCACAGAGAAACCCTGTCTCGGGGGGAAAAAAAAGGAACAGCATCCTTCACTGATAACTATCTCCAGCTCCAATGGGGGCTTTAAATCTAACTTTGCATGTCTTTATCAGTGGGTCTTATAAAAATGTTCCAATTTCAATCCTTCCATAATCTCTTGTCTTTTCCAGAGTGATGCAAATGGGACTGCAAAGCCACCATTCCTCAGGTATGTATAACCTAGTCATGAAGTCAGTATTGTCCCCCAAAGGCCCTTCATGGGGATGGAGGAAACTGGCTCTAGACAGTGGGGTGTAGAGCAACATGGTTCAGCTCTAACCCAAGGCAGGTGGCCTATTCCACACGGCTCCTTCATCAGACTCTTGTGTGACCTGCTCTCTAGCTCGGCATAGTAAACCGTCAGATACCTATGTATTCAAGTCCAGGATTTGAATGTAGTGGGAAGATGGCTCAACGAGTAGAGTCCTTGCTACATAAGCATAAAAAGGACCTGAGTTCCTTACTAGACCTGGACGGAGGTGGGTGGTCCTTGGACTTCCCACAGGGCAGGGAACCCTGATTGCTCTTCAGGCTGACAAGGGAGGGGGACTTGATGGGGGAACGGGAGGGAAATGGGAGGCGGTGGCTGGGAGGAGGCAGAAATCTTTAATAAATAAATAAATAAATAAATAATAAATTAAAAAAGCCACAGAGAGAGCACAGCTCCACTGATGCCTGTACATCTAGTCCCCAGAATAAACTGCTGTTGTTTTAAACTAAAAAAAAGGGGGGGGGGGCTGAGTTCAAATCCCCAACACACAGTAAACACATGTAACCACAGCACCATAGAGGAAGACAGGCAGATTCTGGGTACTCGATACCAACCCATAAAACAGCGAATTCCGGTCTCAAAATAGAAAGTGGAGTATGATAAAACACCTAATAATGACATTGGCCTGCACAAGTGAGCACTACTGTTGTGTGCATACACCCCCATATACATAACATCTAATTCCTGTTCTGAAGCAGTACTTAGATTCTGTCTTCCTCCTTTCATCCCCTATAGTGGAGAGAACCCCTTCGCTACTGTGAAACTCCGGCCAACAGTGACAAATGACCGATCAGCACCAATCATTCGATGAAGATGGAAAGAATCCTGCTAGTCCCTCTACCTGAGTTCTCACCTGCAAGATGATAGGTTGCTAAACGGGTGCAGGCACTGTAGAAGTTTCAGAGGGTGTGCCTGATTTCAATGAACCCCACTTGAGCAAATCAATTTTCTCAGTTTAAGAGAACTGGATTTATACTTTTTGTCTTTAAGGTAAATGAGTAGCTTAGTGAACAGATCAATCATTTGAAATATTTCCTTCCTTTTCTATTCAAAAAGCAGTAAATTTGGTTCAAGTTCTTTTAATTTTTATTTTTAAGAAAATAGCCAGAATAAGGGATAGTCTTATCTATGCTTTTGTGCCTGGCTTTCTGTAGCTGAATGCAAAAAGACCAGAGTTTTATTTTATAAAGCCTGTGCTTTTAAGTAGCATTATGATGCTCATCTAAGGAAAATATGTAAGTTTGCATCAGAGTGCAAATATAGTAAGCAATATAAATTATAAAGCTATATTAAATATAATTTTTAAATGACCTAATTTTAACCTTTTTGATTAAACAAATGTGTAACAATTGAGAATTCCAATCTCAATTGACAGGCATTGCTGCAGAATGCTGAGACAGTCTACCCACCTCATTGGCACTTATAAAATTATCTCCAGAAGCTACTAAGTTCAGTGGTTAACAGCAAGGGTCTGTGCACATCTCTAAAGCTTGGTGACACATCTGAGGGTCAAGTTTCTCCATTTTTCAATCAGGTACTGGCCTGTAAATGGCACTTGTGAAGCCTGGTGAATGGTGGTCAGGAGGGCCAGGGCACTATTGCAGCCTGACACTGTCTCACACTCAAGACTTCTAGCTGAGACCAACAGTTCAGGTCACTGCACAGAGTCCAGGATCAGAGTCTATCCCTACCTGCCCAAGACGTAGACCTATTCTGGAATGGCAACTAAAATCCACATCCAGGCAAGTCACTATGGACAGGAGCTTGCTGCTTACCAGATTCTTGAATCTCATATAAATCATTTTTCCCAAGCTGGAAATTGGGTTTGTGTATATATGAAACTTCAGTCTTTCCAGCTAGGCCAAGCAGTGCCCGGCTCACATGGAAGGACAAACCTGCTGGCCCCCATGAAGGGCAAGTGGTTGGGCCTGCCCATGTCAACACCCTCCCTAGATCACAAAGTGAGGGTCATGCCCTGTGGTATCTCTGTGTTAGGCAGGTATCCCAGCCTGATGGGGAAAAGGCCAGATTTCAAACACAGTCCCTATGATCAACACTTAAGTAAAGGTTAAGGTAGAAAGCCCTGTGTTTTCACCAATAGAGAACAAGCCAAGTGTGGCTTTTGGATATTTAAAGAAGGGAGTGCACTGAGAACTCACACCCTTCCTCCGAGGTGTGCTCTCCCTCACAGGGTCACTTACCTTGGGACTCACGCCCCAGCTCTGCAAACAGCAAGGGGATATGGTTTCATGCTGATAATAAAGGAGAGTCTGAAACACATGTTCTGAGCCATAAGTGATACCTTAGGACTAGAAGATAGCCACGGGTGGCCTTTGCAAGTGTGAAGAGGGGCAGTGTGTAAAATCACTGGGCAAGCAGAGCAAGCTACACAATGGTATGAATCTCATTTATTTAAAACAGTATCTCTCACCATTCTCAAATTGAAGACTGCAAAAAATAGAAGCAGTGCTTTCTTGAGTTATCCTTAACCTCGGGAGCAGTTTGCTGCCTTCTTCCACCTCTGTGAGTCAGCACAAATGCCAAGTCTATCCCACCACACTTTACAAAACAGTCCTGAAGCTTAATCAAATAAAACTATTGTACACAACATTTACATTAGAAAAGATAGCTGAATGTAGGAAAACTGGGTGTGTTGTTCCCTTTAAGTAAAGACTGCTCCACAGTTGGGGCATCTTCGCTTCCTCAATGCAAAGCAGCAGATGAACCCAAAAGGAAACAGGACAATGGCCAAAAAGATGCCCAGGCAGGTGAAGCAGTACTCCAGGACACCAACCCTGCAGAGAGAAGCACCAAGTTAGCCTGATAACCCATGGGACGTCCCCCC
>NW_004949125.1:3961719-3979810 GCF_000317375.1 Microtus ochrogaster | reverse complement strand
CTGGACTGCTCAGAACTGGCTGGAGCCAGTATAAACTGCCACTGCTACTGAGGGCACTCTGGGCAAATTCAAAGAACACAATGAAAGGTATCACCTAAGGCAAATACAGGCAAGAACTTTCCACTGGTCACAGTCTTACAAAAAGGGGTGAGCTGGGGCTGGTGAGATGGCTCAGCTGTAAAGGCACTTGCCACAAAAACCTGATGACCCAAGTCCAATCCCCTCAATCCCTGGGACCTACATAAAGGTGGAAGGAGAGAACCAACTCCATGAAGTTGTCCTCTGACTTCTGACTTCATGATACAACAGAAAAACAAGAGTGAAGCAAATGAGTCTATACCTCTGGAAAATAAGACACCCCGAAAATGAAACCTACCCTAGAGTATCTGCTGTGCTGGGAACAGAAGCCAGCCAGAGCTTCCTGAGTAGCCAAGTGCTCTGTCCCCAGACCCAGAGTGTTTCTCCAGTGCTGAAATACTTTAGGTCTCTTTGCTGTCCTCTAAGGGACACTGTTCAAAGTGATCATTTGGTTGGTGTAAAGACCAGACTCAGGTCAGCTCTAAGTCTACGGGGCTGAGGTGATGGCTCAGTGGTTAAGAGCACTGGCTCCTCCTCTAAAGGACCTGGGCTCAAGTCCCAGCATCCACATGGCAGTTCACAACTGTCCATAAATCTAGTTCCAGTGGATCTAACACCTTCACACAGATGTGCATGCAGGTTAAAAAAAAATACCAGTTGCACATAAAAATAAATTAATCCTTTAAAAAAAAAAGTCTACTTCCAACATGCAGAATGTGAAACAGAAAAACAAAGGACATCATGAAAAACCTGTATCAAGCATGAAAACAGGTCGTGACCTAATGCTGTCTCAGTCACATGTCACCTTTTCTCCCCGTGACCCACACTGGCCTGAAACTCTGGCTCCTCCTGCCTCAGCCTATTAGGACTCCAGGTCTTTGTCACCATAGGTAGCTCAAGGGTCTTCTCTTCATTCCCAAAGGTGAGAAGCAGAGCTCCAAAGACTCCTCTGAAAAGTTCTAAACACTAAGTCTCACTTCTACTAAACAGACTCCCATGCGCTTCTCCCAATCCAGTGCTCCAGGCACAAGCCCATGAGCAGGGCACACTGCTGGGACAGAGAAGGAATTGAGCCAAGACCAAGATAACACGACGAAGAGGGGGGCTGCTGAAGAGACACTGGGTGATAGAGGAGCTGCAAAAGGTCACAAGGTTCATCGGGGCTATCACAGGGACAGCAAGCTGCCTGGCTGACCCTGACTACTCTGTTCCCACTGGGTAGGAATGGGGGGTGGAGGAGTTAGCAAGGAGTCCCTCCCAGCATCCTCTTATCCCTCCTCATGGTTTTAGACACAGCAAACTGTCCTTTAGACCACATTGGCTACTCCTTTCACTACTCATGGGGAGAGCAGGAAAGTGACAGCTTAAACAAAAGCCCAAACAGGTGAGACCCAAAATTGAGGGCTTCCTAGGGCCATGACAAATAAATCCAGATACTCTGAGAATCTTGTCTTCAACTGCTTAGAAGACAAGGCAAACTCCATGCCAGCCTCCCCCATCTATCAGGAAAAGCCTCCAGAAACAAACCTATGATGGACAGTAAGCTCCAAAGCACTTTGCACACACAGCACCTGAACCCTGAGAAGCTCTGCAGGTTAAGGAGCTCTCGACAGCCAGGTTTGGAAAACGACCTTACTCTCCACTTCTGGGAGCTTTCCACTCCAACTCGTCCAGAGCTTCCAATACCTTTGAGCTAGTTAATACCGCTGCTGATGGGCTAGCCCAGAGCACAGGGGAAACCAAACCCAGTTCTAAGGCAGCATGAATCAGGATATGTCTGCATTTATGTCAGCAAAGCTACCTTTTGTGTAATTTGGGGGTGGGGGCATTAAAACAGGGTCTCTGAAACTCCTTATATAACTGAGGATGACTTTGAACTTCGGAACCTCCTCCCTCCACCTCCCAAGTTCTGTGCCACCAAGGTCTGTCCCTCATATGACTCTTACAAAAGTGTCCCTTCCTAACTATCACATGGTCACCGTGTCACCACACTTCCTTAGCCTATCCAAAGACTGGGCAGGTCTTCACCAGAATGCTGCTGCAGGGCCCTCTGTAACCAGGCTGCTATGCTGCCCTCTGACGGCAGCTGTCCCCAGGCACAGGTGGCTATGGCCCTGGGCCTAGACATGTTCTGGCTGGTAGACGGCCATATGGTCCTGATCCTTTAAGGGCATTTCTGTCTGGGTTCCGTCCTTCTATTTTTCCTAGTACCTTTACAACTGTCTAATCGCTAGGTAAAGTTCCAAGAAACACTGGTCTGCATAATCCAGTTAGAAAATATATCATAATCCCAGTACTCAGGAGGTAAAGGCAGGAGGATCGGAAGTCCAAGGTTATCCTCACACAGCAAGTTAGAGGCCAGCCTGAGCTACATAACACGTCTCAAAAGGTTAAGAAGGAAAAGGAGAAGAAAGAAAATTCCACAAGAACATTGGGTCACAGGAAGCAAATCTTGCTTTCTAATTGGGTCACCAGGAGCTCTGAAAGAAACCAGGGGCCTCAAGACCTTCAATACTCAAGAAAAGAGACAGGCACACCTGCCAAGTTACTCCCAAGGGAGATGCAGAGCTCAGAAGGTGCCGGTGGCTGGGCACTGTTAAGATTATGCCAGGGTGTAAGGGGTTGGGGTGGGCTCTCATGTTGCCCTGTGTCTCATCTACATCAGTGTCCCAGTTGTAAGTTACTGCTGTATTTTGGGGCAAGCCTTCTAGAGGCAGCATACCCCAACCCTGCTGTCCCTTCCTCCTAATGCTCCATCCAGACCACAAGCCAGTGTCTCGGATGTAGAGCCAGGAGCCAGGATGGTAGGTCACTCCTCGGAGCACTCCGTCATGGCTCTTACTGCCTGATGCACAATTACCAGAAGTAGCCAGGCCCAGTGTCT
The DNA here is from genome assembly GCF_000317375.1 of Microtus ochrogaster. Taxonomy (NCBI): domain Eukaryota; kingdom Metazoa; phylum Chordata; class Mammalia; order Rodentia; family Cricetidae; genus Microtus; species Microtus ochrogaster. The sequence continues at coordinate 3,976,848 of NW_004949125.1, read as the reverse complement.
TGACTCAAGACCTCTCTCATCTTCTGAACCCTTTAACTGTGCTCATAACTTCACCAGCAAGAGAGAGCCACAGCAGATCTTCACATACCTGGGGGCCCTGCAAGCCCCACACTTTCTGTCAGAGACTCAGAGCTAGGAAGCAATGCAACCTTCTGCTGACTCCATAGTCAGGAGTGCCAGACTTGGTACTACCGAGAACCTCATGCTCCCTAGGGAGCCTTCCCCTCAGCTTGCTCTGGGATGCTCAGCTATGCCTCCAGGAAAAGTGAGGATATTCCTTCAGTCACACCATGTGGGGTCACCTAAGGATTTTTTGTACATCTGCCAGCAACCAAGAGTCTGACCGGAGACTCACATGTCTTCATCCCACAAAAAAAACAATCTGAACCCAAATTCTAAGCAGGCTTCAATGGACTAGAGGGATGGGGAAGAGAGACCTGTCCCAGCCCTCTATCTTTAGCTGTGAGCAAGAGAGCACATGCCCCAAGATCCCATGCTCTCAACCCACAATTCCAAATGACCAAAGCTCTGGAAGCAGAACTTCTCCTAAAGCAGGAGCAAGCCCAACCTGGATGCAGCTGACCTGAACGTATGAGGTAATTTATTCTCTGTTTTGTTGTTTGCTCTCTATAGCCCTGACTCTTCATGTAGACCAGGCTGGCCTCAAACTCAGAGATTCACCTGCTTCTGCCACTGCCAAGCCTATTTATAATCTCACTATATCCACTTAACGAGAAGGGTCATGTCTTACTGCAAAAACACTAACATTTTGCCGGGTGATGGTGGCGCACGCCTTTAATCCCAGCACTCGGGAGGCAGAGACAGGCGGATCTCTGTGAGTTCGAGACCAGCCTGGTCTACAGAGCTAGTTCCAGGACAGGCTCCAAAGCCACAGAGAAACCCTGTCTCGAAATACCAAAAAAAAAAAAAAAACCACTAACATTTTAACTTCAGCTCTGCCCCAGATCTCAAACGGAACATTGGCAAAAGTTTTAGTTCTAAAAGACAACACCTGACTCCAGAAACACAATATGGCCTCTAAGCTGACCTATACTCGGCAAAACGCTACAGGCTCCTGAGGTGGCAATAGCACTAAGTGAAGACCCTGCGCAAGAGAATAGCTGCTGCCTTCCAGCTTGCCTGTCCGCAACAGCCTCACCTTCTCTCCTCTACAACCTCCAAAAAGCTCTACAGGACAAGTTTCAACTCTTTCAATTGGCTCAGAATCCAAGCCAGGCCTCCTGGCAGCACCTGGACCGCCCCTCCCCCACCCATAACCAGTCACATGGAAAGGGGAGGAAATAGCATAGCAAATTAGGAAAATAACTAACTTTGAAAGCCTTTAGTTCTTTAACCCCTAACTGGAGCCTCCACAAACAAGGGGCCACTCAACCCTGACACCTGCCAGATAGGTTGGCCGCAGGAGGGGAGTGGACAGAGGAGAGAGGGAGCCCTGAGCTGCAGGAAGACATGCAACCCTGGAGAGTCCCAAGGGCCAGGTACCTAACAAGAAAGAGCTACCCTGACCCCTTCTGTGTCCTTACAGCACCCCACCTCACCCCACTCCACAGGTACAACCTGGCCCCATCTTACAGGCTGATGAGGTCAGAGCTGCACCTGAGGTCAGCTGTGGAAGTGTGGCAGGGATCCAAGTGCAGTCAGGTTCCCTGGGTCTGGCTTCAGCCCTCGGATGTTCAAGTAAAACTCCTAAACCCAGTAGCCCTGAGGCACCCTCCAGCCCTGGGAGCCACCTGCAACATTCCTAGAACCGGAAGAACAACATCCCCAGGGAAAGGGATGCAAAGGTTTTCTCCAGCTACTGACTCAAGTCAAAGCTCCCAACAGAGCCACCAGACAAGTCTCCACTCCAGAGAGCAGCACCCTGATGTGGGCAGTTCACCAGGACCTCCCCCAAAATATCCTGCCACCTAGACACAGGCTCAAAAGCCCAACTGTCAGGCACAGCCTCGAGTGTTCACAGTGCAGGGAAAAGAGGGCTAGGGCATGTTCCCTCGGGCTCCCAAGACTCACATTTGTACCATCCACACTGCCAGAGTTGGTAGGGCCCAGACAGGACTGGGAGACAAAGCGGGTCTCCCTCAGACTTTATACCTTGTCCAGGACTCAGCCAGGACAACAGCCTCCTGTCAGGCATGGCCAGCCTCTTGACCTCCTGCCTCAGCCACAGGTGGGGCAGGCCTTCTGCCACCCACTATTATTAGAAACCCAAGATTGCCGCTGCCCTGTCTTCTCCAGATTCTCTGCCACCTTGTGTTCTCTCCAACACCCAAACCCACATCAGCCCACGGGGGCTTTCATACCAGTGACCCAGGGCTGTGTCCAGACTCCACCCTCCCCTGAATTTCTTCCTGCCTCTCTGGTCACCTCCAAAGCTAAATACCCAATAACAGCTCAGCCAGTATGCACGAGGAGTCTGTGCCTGCCAGGCTCTGCACTCACAGCCCTGCCACTCACCCTGTGCATGCCCGTTCCTGTTGTGACCAGTGCTCCCAGGGACACTGATCAGCTTCACCTGCCTGCATCTAGGGACAACCCCAGGCCTAGGAGTGGAAAGGCGCCTGCCTCAAGAGAGCCAGGACCTTTGTAGACACATTGTTTGCTGCAGGTGGGGCAGGAAAACCTAGGAGGGCTGGAAGCAGCCCAGATTGCAAATGTCTATAAAGGGAAGATGGAGTCAGGCTGCTTAACTGCAACTCAGACAGGATGGCAAAGTGACAAGCGACACTGGCTTCTTATGCCAAGTCTCACTCAGAGGGAATCACAGACGTGTGACTTGGACAAATTCCTGCCAAGCCACTAAGGAGGGAAGGGACAGGGCCTGGCAAGCTACATCTGGAAGAAAGAAAGCTTGGTCACATGAGATGTGTCCTATCTCTCAGCCCTAACAAGCTAGGCAGGAGCAGACTCAACCTTTACAGCCTGGACGTCCCGATCCCAGGAACACACACACTCTCTCCCTAAACCAAAGGAAAAGGCGGCCACCCCATCCTGCTGACCTCTGTCCCCTGCTCAGGAGAGGGAGCCCCCACTCCCTGCATGCCTGCTTTTGTAATGATAGGAATCAGCCTTGGAGCCAGGGGCTAGCAGCAGAGGGTACTATGAACAGCCTGCAGGGATTCCAGGGGTACATAATAAATAGCCTGTTCCTCCCAGCCGAGACACAAGTGACCTGGGACGATCCAAGAGTGGTCACTGCTTTAAGGGTCAGGCACCCCCAAACTTGTCCTCAGAGAACCCATCTTCCTTAATGCTGAATGCTCCACCCAGAGGCACAGCAGGCGTTCCCAATTCCCAAAGAAGGAAGCACCCACAAGAGCCCAAGACCTTCCTGAGAGGGCAGTGGACACAACCCGACCTTGTCCCATACTCTGCAGGACTGAAGAGCTCCACGAGTAGGAGCCACAAGCCTGCAGAACACCACAACTCATGTCCCAGAGAGAGAGAGTGCTCTCTACCCAAACCCAGAACTGTGGATTGCCCTGGCTCCCGAGACTCTAACAGCCATACTGCCCTGCTGCTGGTCTCCCCACTCCCCTTCTCCAAGCTCAGACATCTGGGCCAAGCAGAGCCTCATGGGAACACCCCTGTCCACTGAGGGAGAAAAAAAACAGCTGCATGTGGTAGGGGCCAGGATCTGGATCCAGTTCCTCATCCAGCTGGTGGCTGGACACAGCACAGACATGAAATCCTAGAGAGGCCCCTCCACTGCCACGCCTCTCCCATTGCCTTCCTCCTGCCGGACAGCCAGCCAGCCTAACATCCCCTTAAACTTGAGCGATCATCTAGAATTTGCCATCCTTAGGGCTCTGAGACCCCCAGGGCCTAGCCTCAACACCAACAGGAAGGCTTCCCATTTCCCACCTTGTGCAACTCCCCCTATTCCCAATGGCTCTCTGCACAGGGGATCCCATATTGATTCCCTTGCTCAACAAACCAGGAGCATCTCCCAATCCATGATTCCTCTTGTCTACCTGGTGTGCCTCAAGCCGGAAGGAGGAACTCTTGCAGAGAACTGCCCTCTGCAGGCAGCCAGCAAGACTAAACTATCAGGGTGTCCACGTACAGTTGGAGGGAGCAACTGATTCCTACCCCGTTGCCCCTCTCTCCACCAGCTCCAAAAGCCAGAAGTCAGCCTGGATAATGACCCCATCGACAGTGCCAGACAGATGCCCCACCTTGAGTCTGCACTTGGGTCCCCGAATGAGGACTCTAACCAGCCTGCCCTCTCCTTCCCCAGGCACATGATCAGCTCGGAGGGTCGGTCCTGTGTCTTCCACCCTCAGTCATCTGTGAAGCCACTCTCGAGTTTCTAAAATCATTAACTTCCCCATGGCTCCACTCTCCGCCTCTGAAACACACTTTTGAAATGATGTCTAAGTCCAAACAAGGGTTTCTTAATCCCGTCTCGCAGACTTGAACTTCCTCCTCCCAGACAAAGGCTGAAGCCCTGCCCTGCGCATCTGAGGGAGAGGCCAAGTCTTACTTGGAAGCCGACTCCTCAATGCCGGCCTCCAACGAGCCTGGCTGCATCTCTCGCCTTACATAAAGTCCTCACTCACAAAGTTTCTGCCCGCTCCGGTGTGGGGATATGGAAAACCAAAAACACACTCCAGGCCGGAACAAAGAAGCACCGGGTTTCCTCCTGGGCCAGCTGGTGGCCCGGAGTTGTTAAGTCCTGGTCTGCATTCTGCACCCTCTCAGCCTGGCTACTTGGCTCCCCCAAGTCCTTAGGCATACTGGCCGGCGGACTCAAGTCCCAACACCTCCTTAATAGGATTCAACTGTAACAGTACACTAGCGGAAACTGGAGGAAAAACCAAAATAAACCTTGATTCGCTGCGGATCCCAGAACCGGAGAGGAAAGACCATCAGCCTCCATTGTTAACATTCCTGCGTCCCACGCACTCGGGGTGCCATGCCTCCCAAATGCACTCAACTCCCCACAGGAAAAGGGAACCCATTCTTTTGCCGCATAAAGTAAATTCAGAGCCAGGGGTGTGTGATCCCACCTTCTCCCACGACAGTCCCTCGCCTGTGGGACTCCCTCGCAGACGGGATCCCGGCTGTGACCCCACCCCATCCCACCCCCGCTGGCCTTTTGCAAGATCCCGGCACGTGCGTTGTCCGCCACCCCCAGGCTTAAGGACTTACCTGCAGACCGGGCAGCCTCCGACCACCACGATGGAGTTGGCAGGATACCGGGTGACCGTTCGACTGTGGATGTTATAGACCCGGGGGTGGCTGGTGGGGATCCCTGTGGGAGCGGAGCGCAGATGAGCACCGGGCGTTCTCGGCCCTCCTCCTCCCTCCCCCTAAGCCCCCGTCCTCCCCGCCTCCAGCAGGGCCGAGCGCGCCTGCGGGTGGGCTCTAGAAGCCAAGCGCAAACCCTCCGACACAAAGTTCACGGCCACCCGGGCAGGGCCTGGCCGGGCAGGGTGCTCCGGGCAGCAGCTGCCCCTGCAGGCCCGAGCCGGGACAGCGCGCCGCTCAGCCAGCAGGCCGCTCGGGGACCCCGCCGAGCCGCGGGCCCACCTGTGACGAGGTAGGGGTAGGGCGGCGGCGGGGGCGCGGTGGGGATGGCCCCGTAACCGTGCGGGCCGCACGCGTAGTCGCCCTGGCCGGCCTCCAGGTTGTAGGCGGGCGGGCGCTCCTGCAACAGGGGCTTGTGGTCCATGGCGGCCCCCGGGGCCGCGCGCCCGCCAGCTCCGGCCCGGCTCGCTTCCTTCGGCCCGGCGGGGATGGCGGCGGGAGCAGCGACGGCAGTGTCCCGAGCAGTTCGGCCCAGTGAGGCGCGCGCCGGGCGGGGCGGGCGCGCCAAGGGTTCCCCGCCCTCCTGCCGGTCACAAGACCGGGGTCACGTGGGCGGGGTGGGCGGGGTTTGGGGGAGGGCGTCTTAAAGACGCCTTGCGCGGCGGCGGGTGCTGGGGTGGTGTCCTCGTTCGGTCCCGCCCATCTCGTAGAATCTTAGGCTTCCAGAGCAGTTCTGACACCCTGCCACGGCTGGATACCCAATAAGATCCTGATCATTTTTAAATGTTTGTTTTAAAAAAAATTGGTCACATTTATTTGAGTGTGTGTGTGTGTGCGTGTTTATAAGAGCGAGCACGCATTTGGAAGTCAGAGAATAACTTTCGAGAGTGGGTGCCTGCTTTCCATAGCTTTCCACCGTATGGGTCCTGGGATAGATAAGCTGTCAGGTTCAGCGGCAGGCACACTGTCCTTCACCCACTGGGTCACTTCGCCGCTGCCGCCCCCCTCCGTTTCCCCCGCCCCCCTTTGGACGTGGGCTCATGCATCCCAGGCTGGTCCCGACCTCACTACTATGTAGCTCAGGCCTCTGTCTCCCAAAGTCTGGGCAACCTTGCCGGTTCCTGAGCACCATTTTAAACCCTCAAATTCTCCTCCCCGCCCCCTTCCCCGACCCAGCGCCGGGGTCACCACCCACGGGGAGGGGCCAGGTGAGCCCCACCCAAGTCACGCCCTTGCAGTGTAGCTACCGTGCCAACACACTCTCGGATGGAGGTGGGAGCTCACCTGAGTACACGCCCACTAAAACCTACTCAATCGCAGAGTGTTATTCCTCTCCCATTTTGATTAATTAAGTCATTTTCAGGGGCTGTGGCCACTAACTCGAAATAACTGCCCCGCTTGGAAGCACCCTAAGCTATGCACCTGCCGTGCGTCCTTTCAAGTTCTCTAATCTTTTTTGGCAGCCTGCCCAGGTACCTGTTGGGTTTAAGTGGAAACGTGGCTCCCTACAAGAGGACAGTGCCCTGACGCAGGTCCGTGCTCAGGTGCAGTCTCTCTACATGGACGTTGTCACACCTCTAGCTGAAGTATTCCCGAACATGGTACTTGGTTGGTTGGTTAGTTAGGAAGATTGGGAGCTGTGCCTATACCTTAGTTGACAGAGTGCTTGCCTAGCATGAATGAAGCCGTGGGTTCCATTTCCAGCACTACATAAACCAGGTGCCGTGGTGCATGCTTGTAATCCCAGCACCTGGGAGATGATGCAAGAGGACCAGAAGGTCAGTGCCGCCCTCTACTACACGCAAGTTCAAGGCCAGCCTGAGCTACAGGAGGCCGCATTAAACCAGGTGCGTGGTGCGTGCTTGTAATCCCAAAACCTGGGAGGTGACGCAAGAGGACCAGAAATTCAGTGACGCCCTCTACTACACGCAAGTTCAAGGCCAGCCTGAACTACAGGAGACCACGTGTCAAGGAGACCACGGCTTCAAAGCCAACCAAACCAAAAAGGAATATTGGAACATTTAGAACCCTTCCCATTTGCTGTGTGTTTCCAGGGTCTTGCTGTAATCTGCCCAGAATGGGATTAGAAACCTGTGCTGCTACACTTTAATTTCTTTTTCTTTTCGAGACAGGGTTTCTCTGTAGCTTGTCCTAGAACTAGCTCTTGTAGACCAGGTCGGCCTCGAACTCACAGAGATCCACCCGCCTCTGCCTCCAGAGTGCTGGGACTAAAGGCGTGCGCCACCACCGCCTGGCTCACTTTAATTACTTTTATGTTAGCAAATGTTAACAGAGGGAGCTTCTTCGCTTAGGGCCTCTGACATCCCTAGCCATGGCTTTGACCCAGTTATGGCACCAGTAAGGAGTCCTTCCCCTGGAGCAGGCCTCAGAGAGCGGCTGGTTCCCCCTGTAACAGTCTTGCCACTCTTGGACCACTGAGAACATCTTGCCAGGCCTGTTCCGGGTGCTGTGTGCACACAGGATCCACATCTGGGGAACTCAGAAGAAACTCGCATCCCCTTATAACATGTTGAGTTCTTCCGAGCCCATTCCCATTTCCCTCCCTGTTCTGTATGGGTCATTTCGCCCAACATCTCATGAGAACTGAGAGGCCGGCCAATCCCTTGACCAATAAACAGAGGACATCAAGGTTGGGCGGTGGTGGCACAAGCCTTTAATCCCATTACTCGGGAGGCAGAAGCAGGCGGATCTTTGTGAGTTTGAGGCCAGCCTGGTCTACAAAGTGAGTTTCAGAACAACCAGGGATACACAGAGAAACTCTGTCTTGAAGAAGGCAGAGAGAGAGAGAGAGACAAACAGACAGACATACAGAGAACATCAAAGACAAGAATGAAGATGGGAGCCAGGCGGTGGTGGTGCACACCTTTAATCCCAGCACTCGGGAGGCAGAGGCAGGCGGATCTCTGTGAGTTCGAGGCCAGCCTGGTCTACAAGAGCTAGTTCCAGGACAGGCTTCAAAAGCTACAGAGAAACCCTGTCTCAACCCACCCCCCAAAAATAATGAAGTTGTGTGTGTGTGTGTGTCTGTCTGTCTGTCTGTCTGGTGGAGAATTGGGAGTTCAGAGCCATCTGTCTGTCTGTCTGTCTCCAAAGACACCAATAAGGCTGGATGTACCATTCAGTTGGTAGAGTGCTCACCTAGCACACATGAAGCCCTGGGATCCACCCCCAACATGGCATTAACCAGGCAAGATAGGTCAAGCCTCTGGTCCCCTCACTCTAGAGGTGGAGGCTGGAGGGTCAAAACTTCCAAGTCCACCCCTGCCAAACAGCAAGCTCGGAGCCAGCCTAAGCTACTGGAGACTGTGTCTTGACAACAGTCAGCATGGCTAAGAGCTTTGGAAGAAGCAGGGCTGATGCTTGAGTGAGGGAGGTGGTGGTTAGAGACCAAAGGCTTAAGCAGTGTAACCCCTCTCCAGAGGATCCTGGGATGCAGCGCCAACCCTATCGCCATGAGAAGTGGGTTCATCCCAGGCTGCTCCACTGTGACCTCCCGGATGGTGACTTTGCTTCATTTAAAAAAAAAATCTGTATTCTCTATTGCTGTGTGAATGACTGGAGGGTGCATGCCCCATGGTTATATGTATGTCAGTCAAAGTCCACTAGCTGTGGACACTTCTTTCTTTTTACTTTTATGTAGGTTCCGGGGACTAAATTCAGGCCTCCAGGCTTGCTTAGCAAATGCCTTTTACCCACTGAGCTATCTGGTCAGCATGAGATGCTCCTTATTTACTGTCCCTGCCTTTGGAAAGCTTTCCTATCAGACACCATATACATTGGTAGACATCAATTTAAAAGTTAATTTCCTTTTCTCGCAGGCCCGTGTTTGCTGATCAAACCCCAGAGAAAACCACAGCCTCTGGTTCCCTAGGAACGCTTCTACGTAAGGGTTCCATCCCATGAATGCTGGAGTTGGGGGGGTGGGATTTCCCAGTTAGCCTTGAAGAACGTCACTCATCAACAGAACCCTCATACAGCCGCTCACGAATGTGCACGTGCTAGGGGCCACATTCATGCCTGAGGGGACAAAGATGATGCAGAATGGGGACACAAAACAGCGTCAGGTCAGAGAGTAAAATAAAAACTGCAGGAGCGAAGAGATAGGAACAACCACAGGCAGCAATGAACCGGGGAGTCCTAGGACTCTGGGGCTCAGTGTCTAGCATAGAAGCCATGGGAGTGACCCTAGGAACCAGAGCAAGAACCTCCCAGGCAGGGGCAAGAGCTTTCCAGGAAGCACAAGTTACAATCCCAAAATGTGAACAGCAGGCAGTTCCTGCTATGCCTCTGAGTCCCTTGGGGTGGCCTGAAAGGGTCCCCAAGAGACAAAAGGGAAGTGGATGAAGACACTAGAGTGGAGAAAGCACCTTGAAGGGTCTGACTGACCGCAGGACAGCACGGGTTTGTTTAGTTGTTGTTTGTTTTGTTTTCAAGACAATTACATGGGTTTAAACAGTGATGAGCATCAGTTTTGCATATCGGAAGATGAGCAACCAGGGTCTACAGCCATCGCCGTCCTGAAGTCACCCAGTCTCTGAAGCTGAGTTGAGTCAAGCCTGGTAATGGATGGGTGAAAAAAATGGCAGGCAGCAACAAAGGTCAGGGAAATTGAGAAGAAAGGAAAATCAAAGATTCCTATTAAAACTCTGACCTTTCCAGGAGTGGCAGCACGCACCTGTAATCCCGGAGCTCAGGAGGCTGAGGCAGGAGGATCTAGATGAGTTCCAGGCCAACAAAACCCCACCTGAAACAAAAAGACTGGGCAACTGCCTAGGAAAGCCACCAAACTGGCGGCAGGATGCTCAGGAGTGTGACTAGCTGGTGGGAGATAGGTGCTGGCACCCGGCTGTGCACGGCAGGGAGCTGTGCTCGGGGGAGAGCCAGACAGATCCTGTTTCCTGCATCTGTGAACTTGAGCCCAGCCATTCCCTAAGAGACACCTAAGAAAAGTTGGGAGAGGCTTTTGTTTGAGCAGGCACTGGGAACAGCCCCCTCCTTTTATGGCGTTTCGGTTTGTTTTGGTCTAGATTTATGTATTTATAGATTTATGTATGAGTATTTCCCTTGCATGTGTGCCTGTGTCCTGTGTGTCTGTGTTCTGTATGTGTAGCTGGTGCCTGTAAAGGCCAAAAGAGTGTTAGGTCCCCTGGAACTGGAATTATAGATGGTGGTGAGCCACCATATGGTTGCTGGACTAGGAACTGGACCCAAGTCCTCTGCAAGAGCAGCCAGTGCTCTTAACCACTGGGTCATCTCTCCATCTCTCCAGCCAGTCGTGTGTGTGTGTGTGTGTGTGTGTGTGTGTGTGTGTGTGTGTGTGTGTGTGTGTGTGTGTGTGTGTGTGTGTGTGTGTGTGTGTGTGTGTGTGTGTGTGTGTGTGTGTATGTGTGTGTGTGATGGGAGTAGTAGTTTGGAGACAGGGTCTTCTGTAGCCCAGGCTGACCCGAACTCACCTAGTAACAAAGGATGACCTTGACCTCCCTATCTTCCTGTCTCCACTGCCCCAGTGCTGGGATTACAGGCACACAACACCACACCTGGTTTAATATCATCCTTGCTGAAACGTCTGGAACATTTCATAGTCAGAGTCACTCGGATGCATACACATAGCATAGCATTGGTGTATCCAGCATGAAATGAGACCGTCACCTGCTTTTGGCGCTGACGATGTAACGACCTGCGGATGGAGTTACTAAGAAGTGATGCCAAGGGAATGAACAGGCTCAAGGAGATGGGGAGGCAGTGAGAATGGGGGAGTGGCTTGCAGCTGTCCTCCAGTGATGGAGTGGCTAGTTCAGAAGGGGACTTTGACCAAAGACAGACTAGAGAGAGTAGCCATGTACTGTGCCACATCAAACCTCTGATCCCAGCATGTGGGAGGTCTGGGCATGAGAAGCAAGAGTTCAAGACCATCCTTAGCGACACAGAAAGTTTGAGGATAACCTGGGCTACGCGAGACCTTGTTATCAAAATAAATAACATATAAATAAACAGATAAAGGAGGAGGTGCTGCTGAATCCGCCAGTAAAGGGAGGGTTTGAGTCTGCATCCTCACACCCACACAACAGCCAGAAAATGTGGTGTGCACCTGCGATCCCAGCACTCGAGAGGCAGAAATGGAGCAGGGTGGGGGTGGGCAGGCGGGGAATTCCTGGAGCTCACTGGCCAGCCAGCCTGGCTAAATGGATGAGACCCAGGTTAAACTAGAGACTGTGTCTTAAAAAAATAGATGGAGCTGGGTAGTGGTGATGCACACCTTTAATCCCAGCAGTCAGGAGGCAGAGGCAGGAGGATCTGATGGAGGAAGGTCATTGGTTAATTATAATAAAGAAACTGCTTGGCTCTCATAGGTTAAAACATAGGTGGGTGGAGTAAATAGAACAGAATGCTGGGAGAAAGAGGAAGTGAGCTCAGAGGTCATGCTCCCCCTCTCCCGTGCAGACGTGATAGCTCTGCTCTCTGAGGCACTCACAATGAAGCTGCAACCCAAGATGGACGTAGGCTAGAATCTTCCTGGTAAGCGCACCTTGGGGTGCTACACACCTTATTAGAAATGGGCTAGTCCAGGTGTGAGAGTTAGCCGAGAAGAGGCTAGATATAATGGGCCAAGCAGTGTTTAAAAGAATACAGTGTCGGGGCATAAGCTAGCAGGCAGCCGGGGTGCTGGGGACGCAGCCCTGCCACTCCTATTACAACAAGGATCTCTGAGTTCAAGGCTAGCCTGGTCTACAGAGCAAGCTCCAGGACAGCTCGGACTACACAGAGAGACCCTGTCTAGAAGAAAAAAAGAGAAAGAGAGATGGAGAACAACCAAGGAAGACACCAGACTTCAACCTCTGTTCTCCACACTGACACTTGTGTAAGTGCAAACATGCAGACACACATACACACACACACACACACACACACACACACTCAAAATAAGAAAATGAAACCATCGGGCAGTGGTAGTGCACGCCTTTAATCCCAGCACTCGGGAGGCAGAGGCAGACGGATCTCTGTGAGTTTGAGGCCAGCCTGGTCTACAAGAGCTAGTGCCAGGACAGGCCCCAAAGCTACAGAGAAACCCTGGGTGGTGGGGGGCGGAGAAAGAAAGGAAAAAGAAAGTGAAACCATTGGCTATGTAGAGATGGAAGGAAGAGTTTAGGCTTGCTCACTTGTTTGATGTGGGCAAGCACAAATCACTTATAAAGTGATAGGATTCGGTGGGGCAGAGAGAGGACTGATGGGTAAGGGGACAGAGTCCTGTACACAGCAGGGACAGTCCCCTGTAGGGTGGACTGGTCTACCACAGAAGGGAATGCTAAGGGCTAGGACAGATATCACTCCCTCCCTTACCCTTCCCTCTTATCCCAGCCCCTTTCTTCCCTTGCTCCCCCCCTCCCTCCTACTGGGTGCTAGGTAAGCACTCTACCCTGAACTGTATCCCCAGCATGAGCACTCTCCTGAGTGGGGCTAAGTCCTCCATGAAGTTGGGAGCAAAGCCAGAAGCTGAGTCTGAGACCAGAGGGGGAAGTGTAAGAAGCAGACGGTTATGGGATGCCCCAGAATAGGAGTCTGAGTGGGCAAGGGGAAGAATTACAGTGTGATCGTGGAACCACATGAGGCAGTAATGTAGCCATCCAGGCAGACGGGGAAATGTTCCCAAGACACCTGTGCCCCTCCTTCCCGGCCATCATGCTGGTGAAACCTTAAGGAATTGGAATTTCCCAGGAAGCCTCATACTGAGGCATTGTGGAAAATGCCCCCCATAGGTGCATAAGTTTAAATACGTGGTCCCCAGTGGGAAGAACTGTTTGGGAAGAATTAGGAGGTGTGGCCTTGTCAGAGGCTAGAGATGTCACTGAGTTGGCATAGTGCCTGCCTAGATTTGATAAAGCTATCCTCAGCACCTGTGTGTGGCGGCATGCAGCCATAATGCCAGCACTCAGGAAGTAGTGGCAGGCAGAGGAGAAGGTCAGGTCATCCTCTCCCGAGTAGCCTGCTACCTAGTGGATCGGCAGCCAGCCTGGGCTACATGACAGCCTGCCATCCGTGAGTCCTATGTACATTTTTCTCATAACTTTAATTCTATTCTTTATCCACTTACATTACCTATCACACATAAATTTATTTTTTTAGTATTGACATTTCTATTTTAAAAAAAAATAAATGCATCCAGGCAGTGGTGGTGCACGCCTTTAATCCCAGCACTCGGGAGGCAGAGGCAGGTGGATCTCTGTGAGTTCGAGGCCAGCCTGGTCTACAAGAGCTAGTTCCAGGACAGGCTCCAAAACCACAGAGAAACCCTGTCTCAAAAAAACCAAAATAAATAAATAAATAAATGCAACTTGGATTTTGAGCAGTGCATATAAATGTTTTCTAGGAAGGGCAGCAAGAGGGGATCTGTGCAGACAGAGGATGTGCTGGCCCCTGCCTGGGGGTTGGGGTTGTCATCCTCCAGACCTTGACAGTCACTGTGACTGTCCTCAAATGTAGCAGAGGAAGCCGAAACAAAGATCATGCTCTTTCCTTGCATGCTCTTGAGAAGCGCTGATAACCTATCACGTGGGCTTCTTGGCACATACAGGAACTGGGTACCTCACATGGCTGGGACTGTGACCAAAGGAGAAAAAAAAAGGAGAAGGAGGAAGCCTAACGTCAAAAGCCAGTGCTGGAACCAATGACAAGTGCCTGGCTTGGGGAAGGACATTACCAAATATTTGCTGACTAGCAGCTAAATGTTTATCTTAGATAAACACTTCGGGGTTTTATGATAAGCGTGGTGTGAGCTTTGCAATTGTACTGGGCAAATATTTCCAGGTATTTTATAAATTAAGCATATTGGCTTCTACATGACACACAGAAGTGTCTTTTTGCTGTCAGGTGGGAGATGGCTCCAGAGGTGAAACGCTTGCCCTCCAGGCATGCCGACCTGCCTTTGACCCCAGGATACACATGAAAAGGCCAGGCATGGAAGCCAAGGCTTGAACTACCAGCACTGGGGAGGTGGAGACAGGCAGATCCCAGCCAGCCTAACCTATGAGAAAAGATCCAGGCTAGTAAGAGACCTCGTCAGAAAACACAAGAGCAATCCCAAGGAACAACACAACACAAGGTTAACATCCGACCACTGTGTGCTTGCATCCCCACGTACAACTGCACCCATATGCACACACATACATGCACAAACACATTTACAATCTTTTCTAAGTCACACATACACATATTCAAATGTACATAATGCCCCTTTCTCTGTGGGCATTAAATCCAGGGCCTTGGCACCCTGGGCAAGCACTCTACCCACTGAGCTATGCCCCGATCTTTCCAGATTTCTTGATTGAGGGACAGAAAGGGTCCAAGGACATTTCAACCAAATTTAGACGTTGAGGCAGGTAAGGTGGAGGGGAAGATCCGGGATTGACGTACAATGGGTTCTCATCAAGAATGCTCTAGGCTAGGGGTCTCCTGTATAATTTGGGCAAGCAACTGAGCTCCCTAAACTGGAGACATCAAATCCTTTGAGGATTAGAACAGTTTCCTGGGCTGGGAGATGGCTCATCAGTAAAGAGCCTGCCATGATGACCTGAGTGTTACCTAGGACACATGTTAAAAGCCAGGCACAGGGTAGGAACCTGTATTCCCAGGCTCATTGGCCAGCCAGACTAGCTGGGTTGACAAACTCAAGGCCAGTGAGTGCCTGTCTCAGAAAACAAGGCCTGGGGCTTGAGAGGGAGCTCAGAGGTTGAGAGCACCTGCTTCTCATCATGACGATCAGACTTTAGATTCCTGCACCCACGTTACAAGCCAGGTTTCCCATTATGCCTGCAACCCCAGCTCTGATGGGAGGATATCTGG
>NW_004949125.1:3956698-3961469 GCF_000317375.1 Microtus ochrogaster | reverse complement strand
ACCTGCCTAGACTCCCCCAGTGAGGGGCTGGGGTGTGGCCATCAGTAGAATGTTTGCTCAGCATGTTAGGCCCTGGGTTGCTGCGGAGTGCTGCAAGAGGTTTCTCTGTGTTTAATTTACAGTGGTAGCAGGAAACCAAGCAGAACTTGAAGGGGCACACTTGTGACCAATTAGTGATTACTGAATTTGGTGACAAACATGGATCCTCTTTGTTTGGGATAAGCAGACAAGGGACCAGTTCCCATGAGACAAATAATTCATGACTTTGGGTCCATAAGGATGTCAAGGACCCAACCTGAAAATTCATAGAAGATTCTTCAAGTGTGGGTGTGGCTGAAGATCCTGATGTCTTTCTCACAGCCATTTCTTAATATGGCAAAGCCACCCAGAATTAATACCCAAAGTCAGGGGATCTGAGATGGTGTTGGCATGGGGCCTTAGCTTTGGGAAACAAGTGAGCTTGGGGAATCCTTGTGGGAGGGTCTTTGACAGGAGAGGATGCCACGGGCTGGAGAGGTGACTCAGCAGGAAAGAGCACTTAACTCTAATCCCCATATTCCCACATTAAGTCAGACCTGTTGCTGAGCATGCTTGTCTCCACGGTGCTGTGACGTGCAGAGACTGGAGGATCACTGTAATGGTCTGGGTGAGATGTCCCTCCCAGTGTCTGGCGTTTGGACCTTGGGTCCCTAGTGGTGGTGCTGTTTGGGACATGTGGCCCTGCTGAGGGAACACATCCCTGAGGGCAGGCTACGAGGCTTCAAAGACTCAGTTTCCCAGTTTGCTCTACTTCCTTCTTGTGCCTCTGAGATGTGAGCTCTAGGCTGTTCCTATAGGATGCCATGTCTACTGCCTACTACCACATCAATGCGACGATGGAACCAAAACACCAGATAAACTCTTCCTCCTACAAGCTCATGGTTGTTGTTCTTGTTGTTTTGAGACAGGGCTTTTCTGTGTAACAGACCAGGCTGGCCTCGAACTCACAGAGATTCACCTGCCTCTGCCTCCCTAGTGCTGGGATTAAAGGTGTGCGCGTCACCACCGCTACATGGTGTTTTATCATAACAATAGAAAAGTCACTAAGACAGTCACCCTGGCTTGCTGGCCCCTAGCCTAGCTCCAGGTGAGAGACCCTGTCTCAAGAAAATGAAATGAAGAGTGTTAGATTAGGTCACCCAAAGTCCTCTGGCCTCTGTGGCTGACACAGATCCATGTGCATACACTACACATATGTAACATACACACACACACACACACACACACACACACACACTGGAGGGGCTACCATGATAAAGGGACTGAGGAAAAAAAAAACACCTGCTTTTCCTGTCCCTTCTCACTTCCACCAAGTGTCTTCCCCAGCCAGGCCTCCCGAGCCTCAGCCCAGGGCCTCATACCTGCTTCCTGCACTGTGGTGCTCATGGCTAGTCCCCGTAAGATGCCCAGGAGTGGCCAGAGGAAGTCTGACGTTGGGCCAGGAAAAGCCCCCTTACGTTCCAGCAGCTGACAGGCAGTGACCAACATGAAGGAATGACCCTAAAGGCCAGTGAGGCAAAGTCATATCATTGAGAATGTGGGGGAGGCAGGGAGGAACTGGGCAGGCTGGGCCTCGCAGGGGACAGAATGTGGCCTCACAATCCTGCTCTGTGCCAAGGTTCTTAGGTTCTGAGCTCGCTCCGGTGTGCAGGAGGTGACAGCAGCTCAGATATTTCATCCCTCTGCCAAGAGATGTGATACAACCCATGATTCAGGCAGGGACTGTCGAGCCACCATGCGGTAGAAGCAGGGTCCAATGTCAGCCTTTAGCCCCAGAAAGGTCAGAGTGAAAGGTAAGAGCTGCAGCCTTATGCACAAGGAGTTAGAAATAGCCCCGAGGTTCCATGAACGGAATCAACAATACAACATTATATAACAATCTCATGAGGCCCAGCAAGGTGGTACGCACCTCCAAATGCAGCGTTCAGGAGGCAGAGGGGAAAGATTTCAACCTTCAGAGCAGCTAAGGCTTTGTGAAGGGACTGTCTCCGAATAAATAAATAAACACATACACATAATTACAGTCACACATACACACACACCATACACATACATACCCTGACACACATATACTCACGTATACACACACTCACACACACACACACACACACACACACACACACACCACCTTTCCTTCTAAAGATCTGATAATTGTGTTTATGAAAATATAGCGAGAAAAGGCAGACTAAGAAGAAAAAAAAGGCTCATTTTCCACCATGCACACAGCCCTGGGAACCACGCAACACAGAAAGCTCAAATGAAGGGGTGGGGCGCAGGGGGTGTGTCTCAGCCAGCAGCATTTCCCAACGTGGGTTCCACCACCAGCACCATGCACACCTGACAGAGTGGTACATGCCTGTCATCCCAGCCTTTTGGGAAGTGGAGGCCGAAAGATGCAAAGTTCAAGGTCATCCTTGCTCACACAGTGAGTCTGAGGTCGGTCTGAACTATATGAGACTATTTTAAAGGGGAGGGGACAGATGTTTAAAGCTTAACCACTCTCTTCGTAGGGGAAACGGTAGTTGGAAGGAGCAATTCCTTTTTCCTGGGGGCTGTGCTGGGTGGTTTGTGTGTCCACTTGACACAATCGGGAGTCAGCAGAGAGGAAGGGGCCTCAGCTGAGGAGATGTCGCCATGAATCCAGCTGTAAAGCATTTTCTCAATTAGTGATTGATGAGGAAAGGCCAGCCATGGTGGGTGGTGCCATCCCTGGGCTGCTGGTCCTGGGTTCTATAAGAAGGTGGACTGAGGAAGCCATGGGAAGCAAGCCTGTAGGCAGCACCCCTCCAGGGCCTCTGCATCAACTCCTGCTTTCAGGATCCTGCCCTGTTTTAAGTTCCTGTCCTGACTTCCTTCAGTGATGAACAGCAATGCTGAAGTGTACGTCAAATAAATAAACCCTTCCCTCCCCAACTTGCTCTTTGGCCATGGTGTTTCGCTGCAGCAACAGAAACCCCAGCTAAGACAGGGGAGAGTGTGCCCAGAGAACAGACAAGGGCTGGAACAGATCTCCCGAGGTGAGGGTGGCTCCAGATGGGGTAGCTTCCAGTGCTCCCTCACTGGCTCTAGCTTTATCTTCTTCCTTGACTGAGGAAATTTTAGGAAGTAGACTGGAGACAGTTATGTGTTCTGTGGTCTTGTTTCCCTTGCAGATTCTTTTTTGTTTTCTTTTTGTATCCTGGGCTGCCCTCAAATTTACAATGTAGCCCAGGATGACCCTGCAGTCCTGATCCTCCTATTTCCAGCTCCCCATGGCACCACCGTGTCTGAATCATACGGAGCACTGACGGAACCCAGGGCTTTGTGCATGCTGAACTCCCGTCTCAAGAGCCCCTGGAGAACTTCACAGCGCCACAGACACGATGTCTACCTTCTGCCATATGACAGTGTGTGTACCTGTTCTCTAGACAGCGGGCTGCACGCGGGTGGTGGAGCCTGATCCTCCCTCCTTTTTTTGATGAGGTCATTGATTGTGTTAGTTACTGTAACCAAAACACCCAAGAACACCTTACAGGGAAGAACCATGTCAGAGATGTCCTTCTGTGTTAGTTACTTTTCTCCTGGCTGTGACCAAACACCTCACAACAAGCACTTTAAAGAAAGGGATGTTTGGGGCTGGAGAGATGGTTCAGCAGTTAAGAGCACTGACCACTCCTCCAAAGGACCCAGGTTCAGTTCCCAACACCCACATGGCAGCTCACAACCAGGGAAAAACGCCAATGCACCAAAAAAAAAAAAAACTAAGAAAGGAGTGACCATGGCTCTGTCAAGGTGCAGTGGCAGGAGGAGAGACAGCGGTCACACTGCAACCACAGGGGAAGGGGAGGCTGGTGATCGCTCCTTTTCATCCCACAGGATGGTGCCACCTGCATCCAGCTTTGGTCTTTCTCCTTACTATTTCTGGAAATACCCTCATAGTCACTCTCAGGAGGCACAGGCAGGTGGGTCTCCGTGAGTTCAAGGCCAGCTTGGTCTACTGACTGAGTTCCAGAACAGCCATGGCTACACAGAGAAACCCTGTTTCCAAAGACCAAAACACAAACAACAACAACAACAAAACCTTGTCTTACAGGCCAATTTTTAAAAACCATTATTTCTGGCACATCTAAAGTCTGTAAGACTATTAAATTAATTCTCTTCAACAGTTTAACCTGCAGTCATACATGTGGTATAAACACAACACTTGTTACATAACCAAATAAAGGCTTGTGCTGACATTAAAACCACAACACCAAATCCCACATTTAAATCTCAATCAAAGAGATGGAGAGATGGCTCGGTTGTTAAGAGCACTGGCTGCTCTTGTGGAGGACCCAAGTTTAATTCCTAACACCCACAGAGTAACTCACAACTGTCTGTAATTCCAGCTCTAGTAGATCTAACCCCGTCTTCTGGCCTGAGGGCACCAGGCACAAAAGTGGTACAGAGACATGTAAGCAGGCCACACCCAAACACAGAAAAGTAAATCTCAATTCCTTAAAAAAAAAAAAAAAAGGTAGGAAGAGGGCTGGGGAAATGGTTCAGCGATTAACAGTTGCTGCTCTCCGAGAGGTCCCAAGTTGGGACCCCGGATGTGGGTCCCAGAACCTCATCAGGCAGCTAGCTCATCACTGCCAGCTCCAGGGGCACCTACATCCAACTGGCTAGCAGGCAAAAGTGGATAGGCAGATACACACATACACATGCTAAATGTGGGGGGTTATTCTTGTTTTTGTTTGAGACACAATCTCAC
>NW_004949125.1:3955152-3955637 GCF_000317375.1 Microtus ochrogaster | reverse complement strand
TCCCTGCCTCAGGCTCTTGCCCTGACTTTGCCAACTGTGACCTGAGTGTTCGAAGATGAAGTAAACCCCATTCTCCCCGAGCTGCTTTTGATCGTAGTGGCATTTTATCACAGCGACAGAAATGCTAAAATGCTAATTAAGACAACTGGCCAGAGACCATAACCCAAGCCCAAACCAACATACTGAGGAAGATTCACCACACCTGACCCAACTCCCTTTTTCTCCAAACCACTATGACTACCGACCCCATCTCTGAACACTCAGCAGTGTGTGGGACTTCCCTTTAACTTCAGTTCTCAGGACTGTGCTGACAAGGGACTAAGAGGGGACAAGACACACAAGTGTATTGTGTGCACTGTGGGGAGTATGATCACCCGTGAACCCCAGTGAAGCTCGGGGTTCATGCCTTCCTGAATGGGGAAGAGAGAGGAACAATGGTGAGTAAAGGGGCCCAGGAAAGGGAAATTAACTTGTAAATGGTTTTC
>NW_004949125.1:3949229-3954979 GCF_000317375.1 Microtus ochrogaster | reverse complement strand
GGCACTGAGTATCGAGTGCTGAGTGATGCTAGGGCTTGCTGGCCAGTGTGCACTTGGATATGTTAACAGGCACCTCAGTTAGCCATCTGTCCCAGGTCTCTGAGACATAAGTATGTAAGCACACATGGCCTGGTGAGGCCAGAGGACAACCTCAAGAGTCATCCTTGGAAACACTGCCCACCTCCTTCGAGACAGGGTCTCTTACTGATCTGGAGTTCACCCACTTGGCTAGGCTGGCTCATCAGCAAGTCCGTAGTCCCTCCTGTCCCCCATCTATACAGCACAGGGATTGTAAGAATGTGCCACCATGCTCTGCTTTTTACACTGATACTGGGAATCCACACTTGGGTCTTCATACTTGTGTATGCTTTACCAACGGAGCCAGCTCCCCAGCACCTATAAACTGTTACCTTCGGCATCCGAAGGAGTCTAAGACGGGCATTATCTTTTGACAAATCTGCCTGGGCCCAGCTGCAGCCTTAAGGCTTTTACTGTCTGCTTTGACAGATGGAGCCTCAAGGCAGAGAAAGGAATTGCAGAGACCTTCCCTCACCTGCCGGGTAGGAGACAAAGGATCAAAAGACAAAGAGTTGGGGAGATAGTTAAGTGGGTGACAGCACTTACTTGACAAGCATAAGGATCTGAGTTCAAATCCACATCACCCGCATGACCAAATAAAAAAGTCAGGCATGGCCACAGAAACCTGTAACTCCAATGCTAGGGGGCAGAGATAGGATCGCTGGAACTTGCTGATTCTGAATCCAGCAGGAGACCCGACCTAAAGGGAATAGGGCAAAGAGTGACAGAACAGGGCTCCCGACACCCTCCTCTGGCTCATGTGCACACGCATGTGAACGTACACAGAACTGGGAGGTTAGAGTGCCATGAACCCTAAGACAATTTCCCCAGCCAGCATGTCAGAGTCCTCCATCTGGGCCTTGACCTCCCAGACCCAGCACTAGCAATTACAGACCACCAGAGGTACCTGAAGGGCCACACCACAGATAAGCACGGTGACGCTTGCCCACGACTCCAGCACTTCAGGGACTGAGGCAGGAGCATGTCAAATCGGAGACCAACCTAGGTTATACTGTGAGACCCTGTCCCACAGGGAGCTGAGCAGTGAAGTAGCAACAAGCTGTCCTGAAGTGAACGTTCCTACAATTTCCCTCAACAGACGATCATTACCACCTCGGAGGAAGGGCAGTGACAGGAAGTATAAAGAGAAATTAGGGGACATGCCAGGCGTCGTAGTGCACATCTTTAATCTCAGCACTTGAGAAGAGGAGGCAGATCTCTGTGAGTTCCAGGCCTGCTTTACATACCAAGTTCCAGGACAGCCAGGATTGCAGAGTAGGACCCTGTCTCAAGAAAAGAGAGAGAGGGGCTGGAGAGATGGCTCAGTGGTTAAGAGCATTGCCTGCTCTTCCAAAGGTCATGAGTTCAATTCCCGGCAACCACAAGGTGGCTCACAACCATCTGTAATGAGTAATGAGGTCTGCAGACATACACACAGACAGAATATTGTATACTGTATACATAAAAAATAAATAAATTTAAAAAAAAAGAGAAAGAAAGAGGGAGGAAGGAAGGAAGGAAGGAAGGAAGGAAGGAAGGAAGGGAGGGAGAGAGGAAGGGAGGAAAAAGAATGAGGGGAAACATCTCACGAGGGCCCCTTCACTCCTAAAACATACATTCGAGGGGCTGAGGAGATGCTGTTGGACCCTGGAGTCCAATCACCAAGGAGGAGTTGCGCCAAGAGACCATCTCTCAAACCACAGCTGATGTAAAAGCATGAGGATTTTATTAATTCTGTCATGACAGGGTCTTTCAGCATTAGAGAGGCCAGAAAGACCCCAAATAGCTGTACAGACTACTTTTAAAGGAAAAAAAAAACACAAAAGGAAGTGGGTGTCTGGGGGAAGTTCTTTGACTATTATGATTGGCTTATTCAAAAGGGCTATTACCAATAATTGGCTGGAGAGTGGTTGCCAGATCAGATGAGGTAAGGGGGAACATCTGAGGGTCACTTTGCCCCTTTCCGAGGGACTGAGTCAAAACACCAGTAACTGAGTCAACACCTAAGGGTTATCTTGCCCCTATTCAGGGAGATGGAAAGTTCCCAACATCTCAGTACGTGCATGTGTAGCTGTTAGGTCCTTGGTTCCTGGGGGGGGGGGCATTACTGCTGAGATTGAGAGGGCTCAGAATTGTCTTAGTTTTACAATGCTTAGCAGAGAAGTGTCTGCCATGCAAACATGAGGATCTGAGGTGGAGCCCCTGAATCCACTGCGTGGTGTGGGAAGCACTTGTAACCCCAATACTGGGTAGGCAAGACAGGTGGACACTGGGGCACACTGGCCAGCCAGCTTACTCTATTCAGCAAGTTCCAGGTCAGTGAGAGATTCTTCCTCGAGAACTAAGAGAGCATTCCTGAGGAACAAGAGCCTAAGTCAGCTTCTGGCTTCCACATGGACAGGCACATACAAGCACCTGTACCTACACACACACACACACACACACACACACACAAATGAACCAATACTTGATGACAACAGAAGGCTCAAGGAGAAGGTATTAGTCACCTTTTGCCATGACAAAATGGCTGAGCAAAGGTTTAGTCTGTGCTGGGCTGCTTCACCGCTAACAGCCTGTGGGGAGGGTGTGGCAAAGCAAAGCTCTCACCTCAGGAACCCCAGGATACTGAGAGATAGGGCACAAGACAGTCCTGAGGGCTGGAGAGATGGCCTGGTAGCTACAGTGTTTATTGCTTGCACAGAGGGGTCAGGGTTCAACTCCCAGCACCCTTAACTGCCTGCTTTAAGGGAACTGGCTCTGAAGAGCCCAAGAAGAATATAGAAATGTAGATTCCAGAAATAAGAACGTCGAAATAAAGAAATATAAAGTTGTCAGCCTAGCAGCTTCCAGATTTGTTTATATATATATATGTTTTTCAAGACAGGGTTTCTCTGTGGCTTTGGAGTCTGTCCTGGAACTAGCTCTTGTAGACCAGGCTGGTCTCGAACTCACAGAGATCGTCTGCCTCTGCCTCCCAAGTGCTGGGATTAAAGGCATGAGCCACCACCGCCCGGCCTGAGTTAACTTTTAAATGATGGGATGTACGTGACTTTTGACTTTTGGGTTTTATATTGTCCCCTACCCTTCCCTGCTTTGTGAAACTGGCAGTCAGGGGAGGTGCAGAGCCTTGGTGAACACTATCAAGGAATGACGGGAAAAACGATGGGCTAAATACAAACACTAGTTTAACTGAAAAGTTCTGTTAATGAAAATTGCAAAGAAGGGCATTTTTTATCTGAGTTTTACCTTGAGATTGTAAAATTCTTTTGTTATTGCTTAACGCTTGCTATAAAAGGAGGAGTTCAAAAACCGCCCTTTGCCACAGCCTTACAAGTCCATCTCTGGCTGTGGCCTCAGCTAGCTGATAAGTTTTTTGTGCCCCATGGAGATTTGTTTTTTTTAATTTTTTATTTTTTTTCTGAAATAAAGTTTGCTTCTGGTTTATTAGACTTTGGTGGCCTGTCCCCATCTTTGTGTTACCCCTGTGGACCCAACAACTCTTCTCTGGCCTCCACAGATACATGCACACACACGGTGCATATAAACTCATGCAAGCACACACATATACTGTTGGGGACTGTGGACCTCCTGCCTGCCGGAGTAAACAACTTGTTTTCTTACACTTGAATCAGCTGCAGAAGGTACCTGTCTCTCTGTCTGTATGTGTTTCCATCTCCAGGCCCTTGCCCGACTCGTGAACTGTACCATTGGGCATAGAGTAGGCGTTGCGCTATAAATGGAGACCCCCCCCCAGCTAGATCGGAAACTAGGGATCCTTGAGAGACCACCCATAGGAATGGTAAGGGTGAACTGAAGATGCGTATATGTTTCTTCATCCCCAGACTCTTGCCTGATAGCCGTTCCAGGTGGTGCAGGGTGTACCACAGGAGACATAGCTGAGATCAGGAACTAGACTCTGAGAGATGCCCTCTGGAAGATTGGCCAGCAGGAAAGTAATAAAGAGGAGGCAGGAGGGTGAATTGAAGGCCTCAGAAAGATGGAATGTGCACAGAGAATCTGGATTATGTATATTGTTATGTTTTCTTTTAATTTTTTGACTGGAGAGAGGCATTTGATTCTGGGGACTGCTAAGAAAGGTAGCTTGATTTCAAAATATGGGACTAAGGATTTGTTGCTTTGGAAAGGAAGTTCTGCTTTTGTTTCCACAGAAGAGACTCTGTGGAATCCTTCCAGGCTAATGTGGTTTGATGGACCAAGACCTCTCCCACAAAGGTTGCTGGGAATACCCTCAAAAAAAAATTACTTTGCCCAACTAATAGCAGAAAGTAGTTTAGAGAGAATGATGCCCAAATTCCCTAAATGATTGTTTACTTGAGGCTGTGGGGCCAAGGGGAATGCCATAGGTTGTGGTGCCAGGTGCCACAGTGGGAGCAAGGCACTTCAACAAGAGAGGTGAGAAGGAACTGCCCAGACACCACTGGCCTGCCTGTCTGCATGTGGCATATAGAGAAGGCAGCTCTGCATACCTAAGAGTTTGCAGCCACGGAAGGCCGACTCCCAGCAGCTACAAGAGGCATGTTGCCCTGGCCCACTTGGTGCCCAACCTGGTGGAGCAGCCCCGGCTGGTTGTGGTGGTGCACGCCAGCAGAATTTGCTGAAGGAGGCAGAGGCAGGGAGGATCTGGAGTTCAAGGATGACTGCCTTGCTATCCCAGCGGAGACTTAGGGATCACCGCGGTTGTAGTGCCGCTATTGTCATCACCAGAACTGCCATCCACCAGATGGCTGCTCTGACTCCTTTTTTCCATCATATTTGTGCTATGCCCATGCCATTCTATAGTGAGGAGAGCGGGCTGCATTCCTACTGCCCAGCTCCCGGCCGCCTGGCTAGCTTATGTCCCGAAATAACACACAAACTGTATTCATTTAAACACTGCCTGGCCAATTAGTTTCAGCCTCTTCTTGGCTAACTCCCACATCTTGACTAACCCATTTCTAATAATCTGTGTAGCACCACAAAGTGGTGGCTTACCAGGAAGGATTCAGCATGTCTGACCTGGCGGCTGGCTCCATTGCGTCTGCCCTGGAGATGAGAGGCATGGCGTCTGCCTAACTTCCCTTCTTCCCAGCATTCTGTTCTGTTTACTCCACCTACCTAATTTCCTGTCCTATCAAAGGGCCAAGGCAGTTTCTTTATTAACCAATGAAATCAACACAAAACAGAAGATCCTCCCACATCGCCAGTCCAGAAGTGTGGGCTAATTATATAGAAAAGAGGGTGATGTTGGGGACTGTGGATGCCCAGACCCTGAATTTTCTGTGATGTCCTGCCTGCGGAGGAAACAACTTGTTTTCCTATGCTTGCAGTAGCTCTGAGCACAAGACCCTCAGGAGTTCCTGACAGCATCTGAGAGTTAGGGCATGGCCATTAGTCAAGGAGACCCTATATAAGCTGCCCTGGCACACAATAAAAGAGCATTCTTGGGGCATTCTTGACACCCATGTCTCTGTCTCTGTGTTTCAATCTCCAGCCCCTTACCTAACTCATGGACCATACCATAGCACATAGAGCAGGCACTGGACTACAATACACAACACAATAAATCTTTTTTAAAAAATATAGTCTTGTTGGCGCACCCCTGCTAGTAAGTTTGCAGTCCATCATGTCTGGATAGCTCTCTGAGCTCAGCACAAAGTGGAGAACCCCTTTTC
>NW_004949125.1:3944192-3948099 GCF_000317375.1 Microtus ochrogaster | reverse complement strand
GAAACCATCGACGGCTAATCCACCGATTAGTCCTGCACTCTTCTGACCCAATCACATGCCCAAAGTTTCACTTCTGAACTCCGCATTGAAGACTGAGCCTTCAATATAGCTAAGCCCTAACAGAAATTCAATCATCTTACCTTTAAAACACAGGGGCCAGGGAGATGGCAAGTCAGTAAAGCACTTGGCTTGATAAGGACCTGAGGGTGACCTTGGATTTGTGACCCGCCTGCCTCCATTTCCTGAGTGCCAGGATTGCAAATGTGGGTCACATATCATGTGCTAGAAAATGAGCCGGTGCATGGTGGAGAGAACTCCAGCAGGGGAGCTATGACCCCAGCTCCTCATGCCCTGGGGAGAAAAAAACAATATAGCTTCTGGGGCTGGCGAGATGGCTTAGTGGTTATGAGCACAAGCCGCTTCCCCAGAGGACCCGGGTTTAGTTCCCAGCACCCACACGGCAGGCAGCTCACAACTATCTGTGACTCCAGTTCCAGAGGATCCAATGCCCTCTTCTGGCCTCTGGAGCACTGAACTCCAGAACCTGGGGTACATACATACAGGAAACAGGGTGGCGGGGGGACTTCTTCCAGCGACACCTGATGAATGGATATTTGGAAATATGCTACTAGATAGTGTATGGAAGCCCAATGCCAATCCGTATCCTGCTCTGTGTCTTCCGGGTCTTCCGGCTGGAAACCTAGACAAAAACAACTCTTAGAGGGGATTTTAGAACGGATTGGACGGATTGGTGGGTTAAGGAAGGACTCGTACACTATTCATTGGCTGCCTAGGAACGGGTGCTTTGGTCATGACCTTCACTTTAATACCTGGCAGCTGAAATGAAGGGAACAACCAATATCATCTCTAGCTAGTTTCAGCTGTCAACTTGACACAGACCTAGAGTAACCTGGAAGAGGGAACTTCAGCTTATGAATTAATGCCAGCAGATTGGCTTGTGACCTTATCTGTGAGGTATTTTCTTTTTCTTTCTTTCATTCTTTTTTTTCCAAGACAGGGTTTCTCTGAGTAACAGCTCTGGCTGTCCTGGAACTTGCTTTGTAGACCAGGCTGGCCTCGAACTCACAGAGATCCACCTGCCTCCACCTCCCAAGTGCTAGGATTGGAGGTGCCCAGCTGTGGGGTCTTTTCTTAATTGCTAATTAATGCAGGAGGCCCCAGCCCACTATGGGTGTTCCCTAGGCTGTGGGGCCTGGGCTGTGTAAGTAGCTAAGCAAGCCAAAAGAAGTGAGACGGTATGCAGTGTTCCTCTGCGATTTCTGCTTCGAGTTCTTGCCTTGGGTTCAGGTCTTGGCATCCTTCGATGATGGACTGTATAACCTACAAGCCAAATGGCATTCTCCATCTCTGGAGTTGCTTTTGGTCATGGCATTTATCACAGTAAGAGAAGTAAATTAGGAGAACCAGTCAATGACGCTGTGCCCAGAGGACGCATGCACACCAAGGCTCCGATCTGCCACGCTGTCTTCATCTCTCCTTCGCAGCAGGTACACATTGATTCAGAGCTACTGGCACTGTGAGGGCAGCCTAGGGGAATAACTCAGTGGCAGAGTTCTGAGTTACACTTGTCCAGCACATGTCAGGCCCTGGGTTGACGCCTAGCATTGCGAAAAAGAAAGACAGGATAGAGAGATGGCTGTTAGTAATGTGCTTGCCTTGCAAGCATGAGGACTTGACTTCAATCCCCAGAACCCACGTAAAATAATAGGCAAGAAGATACACAGCTGTGATCCTAGCCCTGGAGCAGCAGAGACGGGATCCTCGGAGCTCACTGGACAGCCAGTCTACCCTAATCAGTGAGTGAGAGAAACTGCCTTAAAAAATAAAGTGAAGGGTGACTGAAACACTTGGTGTTGATCTCTGACCCCCACACACAATCACACACACACACGGAAATGATTCTCAGCCAAGTATGACAGTACACACCTGTTATCTCAGCAGTTAGGAGGCTGAGACAGGAGGAACACCAGTTTGAGGTCAGCCTAATGTACATAGTAAAGTTCATGACAGTCTGGGCTACAGGGTAAGACCCCCACGAGAAAATGAAGCGTGGCTGGGCTATGGAGGCGCACACCTTTAATCCCAGCACTCAGGAGGCAGAAGTAGTTGGATCTCTGTGAGTTTGAGACCAGCCTGGTCTGCAGAGAGTTCCAGGACAGCCAGGACTACACAAAGAAACCCTGACTCATGAAACAAAAACAAAAAAAGAAAGGAAGGAAGGAAGGAAGGAAGGAAGGAAGGAAGGAAGGAAGGAAGGAAGGAAGGGTGAAGTGTGAAGGGAGGAAGGAGCTAGAGATGTGGCTCAGTTTGCAGAGTTCTTGCCTAGTGTGCATGAAGTCTCCGGATTACACACCTGTAATCAGAGCACCTGGGAGGGAGGGGCAGGAGGATCAGAAGTCTTCATTGGCTACTGGTGAATTCCATTGTTCAACCTTGAGTTCTACACGTATGTATGTGTGTGTGTGTGTGTGTGTGTGTGTGTGTGTGTGTGTGTGTGTGTGTATTTAACAAAAGTGTCTAGCTTCTTGGGTGGAAATCATCCTCTATGCCACAGGGTTATAGGAATGACACACAGTAAAATACCACCCACAAGGATTATCCTTTCTTAGGGAGTGTGGAGGTTTAAATGAGCAGCTCCCATAGGCTCATCTATTTGAATGCTTAGTCACAGGGAGTGGCACTATTTGAAAGGATTAAAAGGATTAGGAGGTGTGGCCTTGTTGGAGGAAATGTGTCACTGGGGATGGGTTCTGAGGTTTCAAAAACCCATGCCCAGCCTCACCTTTCTCTCTCTGCCCACGAATCAGGATGCAGCCCTTAGCTAGAACTCCAGTGCCTGCCTGCATCCCAGTAGGAACGGATTGACCCCAACACTGTCAGCAAACCCCAGGAGATGTTTTCTTTTACAGTAGAAGCCTTGGACATGGACAATGACTGAGAAAGAGAAAGGGAGTGACCTACTGAATACTGATGGGCGATCTACTATACTTGACAGCTTCTCAGTCTGTTCGCAAAATAGGCCCGCATTCCAAAGTGTCCATTTTGCGCTGTTCTTAGGACAGATGGCATGTGCTAATTCAAATGATGAAACTATGAGAAACTTTCATTTTCCTTGGTTTAGGACGACCACAGTGCTGAGTCATCACAGATCTTCAACTCCTCCAGCTAAAAGTTGTCACTGTTTAAACCACCGTTGGCCTCTCATGAGACGAGATAAAGGACCGCCCTCTTGCTTCTTTCCTGCTGCGGTCATTCTAAAAAAAATAAAACCTCTCACAACTAAATCTGTGAATAAACAAGCAAAACAAACAAACAAACAAACAACAAAGCCTGGCGGTGGTGCACGCGCCTTTAATCCCAGCACACTTGGAGGGCAGAGACAAGCAGATCTCTGAGTTCGAGGCCAGCCTGGTCTTCTGAGTGAGTTCCAGGACAGCCTCCAAAGCTACAGAAAAACCCTGTCTGGAAAAAAACATACAAGTCAAAAAGCAAAACAAACAACAATAACAAAAACAAACAAAGTATTGTCCATCATGGTGGGGAAGTGAAGGACGCAGGAGCTTGAAGCAGCCTGTCACGTCCCATCCAGTCAGGAAGCAGAGAGGTGAATCCACACTGCTGCTCAGCTCTTCTCCACCCGTACAGTCCAGGATCCCAGCCAGGGGATGGCGCCACCCACAGTGGGCGGGTCTTCCCACCTCAGCATAATCAAAACAATCTCCCACAGTCATGCCCAGAGGTCTAGCTCCCAAGTGATCTTTTTAAAGATTTATTAATTTATGTTGTATATAACGTTCTGCCTGCGTGTATGCCTGTGCACCAGAACAGGGCACCAGATCCCATTATAGATAATTGTGAGCTGGGAATTGAACTCAGGACCTTTGGA
>NW_004949125.1:3941702-3943567 GCF_000317375.1 Microtus ochrogaster | reverse complement strand
GCCACCACCACCTGGTAGCAATAGGAATTCTTAACTATCCCTTGTGCCCCTAAAGTAATGAGACAGACCTACAGATCTATGTCTCACTTAAAGAACACTGTCCTAGGGGCTCGCAAGCAGGAAGACCTGAATTGAGATCCCAGTACCCACAAAACAACTAAATGTGGCAGTGTGTGCCTGTGACCCCAGCTCTGGGGAGGCAGAAACAAGAGGACTCTGGGGGCTTGTTATCCATCAGTCTGGCAAAATAGCAAGTTCCAGGTTCAACGCCTCAAAAATTAAGGTGGAGAGAAACAGAGCAAGCTATCTAAAACCGACCTCAGGCCTCTTCTAGCAATCCCTCCACATGCAGACATAAGTGTGCAACACTCTCACACACAAAGACTGTCCCAGTGTAAGTGGTTCACCAAAGCCCCTGCAGAGTCCAGGTTAAAACCACTAGACATGTGGCCAATACGTGATCATCCTTGAAAAAAAAAAAGGCTGTGGATGTAGGCGGCTCTCTCAAGGCAGGTATGACCAAGTGCTCACAGAACTCCTGTCTTCTGTTGTACTTTTTACTAGATCCGATACATTGTGTAACCATTTCTCCTGGCAAGGTGACAACTATATGACAGAAGGCCCGTGGTGCTTGTTGGACAGCCCCTGATGGACGCTGAGGCTAAGACCTGACCTTTGGCTGCCCTGACTCCTGGCTGCTCATTATATTATTTGGACTTTGTGTTTCTGCAACGGATATCTGAGGACAGTAGTTTACTTACTTACTTTCTTTTTTTAAGACAGGGTTTCTCTGTGTAGCTCTGATTGTCCTGAACTCTCTCTGTAGACCAGGATGGCATTGAACTCACAGAGATCCTCCTGCCTCTGCTTCCCAAGTGCAAAGATTACAAAAGTGTGCTACCATGTGTAGTTTAGGGGCTTTGCTTCCTGTGAGCCCCCATGTGAAGTCGGTGCCTTATGAGCTCATCTCTAATAGCGCCACCTGCTGGGGAACATGCACCAATACAGGGCCTTTTCGTGGGGACGTCATATCCATACGTTAACAACTTTCCATTTAGTCATTTTTTTTCTTCCAGCTTTAAAAAACTTACTGGAGCCAGCAGTGGTGGCACAGCCTTTAATCCCAGCACTTAGGAGGCAGAGACAGGCAGATCTCTGAGTTTGAGGCCAGCCTGGTCTACAGAGTGAGTTCCAGGACAGCCAGGGTTACATAGGGAAACCCTGTCTTTAAAAGAAAGAGGGAGGGAGGAAGGGAGGGAAAAAAGGAGGGGAGAGAGGAAGGAAGGAAGGAAGGAAGGAAGGAAGGAAGGAAGGAAGGAAGGAAGGAAGGAAGGAAGGAAGGAAAAGCTTATAAGGAGCTTGCCACAAACTTAATCCTAAGAAAAACAAAGCAAACAAGCTAACTAACCAAACACATAAGTGGGGCTGGGACATAGGTCAACACCTGCCTAGGATGTGCAAAGCCAGGGGCTGTCTTCAACACAGCACACCACGCTAACCAAAACTTGATCTTTGATGTTTCCCATATTAGCAGAAGAGACCGCAAGTGAGGTTTGGGGAGATGGCTCAGGTAAGTGCTTGCCATGCAGGTACAAGGGCCAGGACTGGATCCTCAGTGCCCAGGGGAAAACGCCAGGTGCCGCCTCGTGCCTGTAATGCCAGTGTGAGTGTGGTGGAAAGAGGAGGACCCTTGAGCTGCTAGCCGGTCAGTGCAGCCATGGGATGAGCTCCAGGATTAGTGAGACCCTGTCTCAAAAAAAATATGGTGGAGCCGGGCGACGGTGGCGCACGCCTTTAATCCCAGCACTCGGGAGGCAGAGGCAGGCGGATCTCTGTGAGTTCGAGACCAGCCTGGTCTACAGAGC
>NW_004949125.1:3934327-3940897 GCF_000317375.1 Microtus ochrogaster | reverse complement strand
CACACACACACACACACACCTGCCGCACATGCATACACCACACACATATAATGCACGCAAAAAAAATTCCAGAATATTCTTATGAACTGTAGAGAAAGTTATTTCCCCAGTGTACGGAGTGGCAAAAGCAAGGCCCCAGCTCTCCCAACAGCCCAGTCCCTAAAATAAGGAAAAGGGTCTGGATGTAGGCCAGACACTCGAGGCTTTGACTTCAGATGTGATGAGAACAAAGGGTCTGGAGACTCTCACTGCATCCGTGACTCAGCAGGGAGACTCACTGCATCCGTGGCTCAGCATGGAGACTCTCACTGCATCCGTGGCTCAGCAGGGTCCAAACACACGAGCCAATGGGAGCTATGCTCGTTGACACCACAGGGACCACGTCTAGACTCACGCACTCTGACGTCTCCTCCAGTTGCATTCCTCTGTTCTCCCATGTGTTTGTAAGAGTTCTTTTAAGTTTTTCCTCTTCACAAAAACGACTACCACTTTGCTGATCTCAAGACCGGCGTTGGGAAGTGCGGAGGGTCACAATGGATCATTGTGGAAACACTCACCTGCTGGCTGGGTGACACAGATCCGGAGTGTCCTGCCTGCCTAAAATTGCTGTCTGAGGCTCAGCAGGGCAGAAGCCAGGGTTTCATCAGTCTCCATGGAGGGGTGTCCTGCCCACAGCAGCAGTCAACGGGACTCCATTTCTGTGCTGGAGTTTGGGGTTGAAAAAAAAATCACCATTTAGGTCAATGACGTGAAGTAAAGTTTTTGCAGGGGGCTGGGGAGATGGCAAAGCTTGCTGTGCAAACGAAGATCCGAGTTTGGATCCCCAGCACCACGTACAGACTCAGGTGTGTCAGCGCAGATCTATAACCATAGTACAAGGGAGGCTGAGTAAGGAGGATCCCTAGCGCTTGCCAGCCGGTCTAGTGGGTGGCTGAGTCCCAGATTCAGTGAGAGACCTTTGCTCAAATACTAAGGTGGAGGGTTGGTGAGATGGGGAGTGACGACAAGACAAAACCAAACCTCGGATATGGCAGCATGTGCCTAAAATCTCAGTGCTCTTAACAGAGTTAGGCGCTGGGCAGAGCAGATTCCTCCAAGTCAGCTAGCCTGGTGTCCAAAGTACAGAACCAGAGGTTGTCTCAGAGTGGAAGGCAAGGATGAACACCTAACAGTGCTCTCTGACCTCCACAAGGGTGCTGTAGTACGTCCCGTGTTCCCAGAATGCACATGAGATCCTCCTGCATGTACTGGCTTTGTGGGAGCCTAGGCAGTTTGGATGCTCACCTTACTAGACCTGGATGGAGGTGGGTGGTCCTTGGACTTCCCACAGGGCAGGGAACCCTGATCGCTCTTTGGGCTGACGAGGGAGGGGGAGGGAAATGGGAGGCAGTGGCGGGGAGGAGGCAGAAATCTTTAATAAATAATTAATAAATTAAAAAAAAAGAGGTCGTAAACCAGACATGGTGGTACACAACCTCCATTTCAGCACTCAGGAGACAAAGGCAGGCAGATGTCTATGAGCTTAAGGATAGTCTGGTCTACAGAGCAAGTTCCAGGCCAGCAGGGACAGTGAGACCCTGCCTCACAAATAAAACAGAACTAAGCTGCTGAAGGGTTGGCTCAGTGATGAGCATTTGTTGCTCTCGCAGAAGATCGGGGTTTGGTTCCTAGCACCCACATGGTGGCTGTCTTACTTCCTTTACTATTGCTGTGACCAAGGCAACTAGAAAAGCAAGCATTTCATTTGGGGCTTGCTTACAGTTTCAGAGGGTGAGTCCATGATCTTCATAGGGGGAAGCACGCCCACAGGCAGGCAGGCAGGCATGGTACTGGGGCAAAGAGATTACATCTTTTCTTTTTTTTTAAATAATTATTTATTTATTATGTATACAATATTCTGTGTGTATGCCTGGAGGCCAGAAGAGGGCACCAGACCTCTTTACAGATGGTTGTGAGCCACCATGTGGTTGCTGGGAATTGAACTCAGGACCTTTGGAAGAGCAGGCATTGCTCTTAACCACTGAGCCATCTTTCCAGCCCCCAAGAGATTACATCCTGATCCAAACTCTGGAGGCAGAGACAGCTAACTGAAATGCCATAGGCTTTTGAAACCTTAAAGGCCACTCCCAGTGACACACCTCCTCTAACATTAAGGCCACACCTTCTGATCTTTACCAAACAGTCCCACCCACTGGGGATCAAGCGTTCAAAGATACGCACCTATGGGGGCCGTTCTCATTCCAACCACCACAGTGGCTCACAACCACCTATACTCCAGGTCCGGAGGATCTGACATCTTTTTCTTTTCTTTTCTTTTCTTTTTTCTTTTTTTTTCTTTCTTTTTTTTTTTTTTGAGGATGCAGCTCTTTATTGGAATATTTTCAATTGTGTTTGCAAACATTAACACTGGGGGAAAACAAAAAGTCTTATTCCATCAGAGCCTGCTGGGTAGCAGGCTCAGTGATCTCTACCTGAGCCTTAGTGACCCTCACAGGAGACAGCTGGGTGGAGGCCTCACCAACCTCCTCAAGAAGACACTGGGTCTCATCCTCTGGAGAAAGGTCCTCTCTTGTATCATTCGCGGGCGGTAATCATTAACCAAGTTGGAGATCATCTGAGAAACGTCTTCTTGGTAATAACGAGGCCCGAATATCAAAATCTCTGCATCCTCTTCAGGATGCCAATGGGTCACTTGAAGCAAGGTACGTGATGTACTCTCGACATGTGGGATGTACTGTCCATCCTTGCCAAATATCGCTTCCACAAACCAAGGATTCACGTACACTGTTTCTGGATCATCCAGATACTCGGTCCGGAACCACTTGGGAAACGTGCTGGAGTCTCCGACTACTTCAAATAAGGTCCCTTCTTTGTGCTTCAGCTGGACCAGCGATTTATAAGTCTTAAAAGGGACCATGGTGCACCAGTATCGTCATAAACAGACTAGGCAACTCCAAACCCAGTAAACCCACCTGACACCTTTTTCTTTTCTATTCCCCAACTCTTTTAAAAAATGATTATCAAATGGGACGGTGGTGGTGCATGCCTTTAATTCCAGCACTTGGGAGACAGAGGCAGGAGGATCTCAACCTGAGTTCGAGCTCAACCTGGTCTACAGAGTGAGTTCCAGGACAGCCAAGGCTACACAGAGAAACCTTGTATTGAAAAACTAAAATCAAACAAGCAAGCAAGCAATCACCATTTAGGTCAATAACACTAAGTAAAACTTGTGCAGGAGGCTGGGGAGATGGTAAAGTCTGCCATGTGAACATGAAGATCTGAGTTTGGATTCCCAGCATCCATGCACTCAGGTGTTGCGGCACAGACCTATAATCAATAGTACAAGGGAGCTTCCCCCAACCCCTCAAAGATGTTCCCCACTTCCTGACTGATCAAACTTCATGTTCTTTCTCTTAAAAAGAAAAAAAAAATCAAAAGGAAAATCAAAACAAACAAAATACGACAAAATGAAACAAAAACTCCACACAAAAAAGCACAGATCCATTTTGGGTTGTCAACCGCCCCTGTGCACGGGGCCTGCCCTGGAATGTGGCTGATAGTGAAATGGACTTTCCCTTCCCAGCAGGTATCAGTTGCAATCGCTTCTTGGTTAGGAATGGGACTTTGTGTCCACTTGCCCTTCCTTCTCAGAGCTGGGATTTCTGATACCCTTTTCTGACCTCCACAGGCACCAGACACAGCACACACACGGTGCACATACATGCAGGCAAAATGCACACAGTTAAAATATAAAAATAACTGAAAAACAAGATTTAAAAAGTATTGGAAGCCAGCTGATGTCCACAAACGCTGCCCTCACACACGTGCACGTATACACCACAAACACACAAACGCTTGTGCAAACGATTATAGAAAACCACAAAAGAAACTTAGTTCCAAAACCTGGTTTATTTGACAAATTACATTTCTTGAGTAAAAACAGAATACAGATGTTTGCATGTTCTGTTTCTTTCCTAGTGAACAACGAGGCATCAAAGCCAGGGTCCTCCCACCTGACAGACAAGGTCTCCACCTCTGAGCTCCATGCCCAGCCCCAGAGAGGCTGTCTAGGTAAGTATGGCACAGCTGGAGGAGATGTGGTTCAGTGGGCCACAGCTGGAGATGTGGTTCAGTGGCAGGGCATTGCCTAGTCCGTGAGCAAGGACTTGGATTGGATGCCCAGCACTGCCAGAAAAACAAAAGCAACAAAAACTGTTTCATGAACTCCAGCTTGGCGTTAAGCACACTGGCATGTACTGCTGTAACAATCAAACCACAAGCGCGAGCTTTAGCCTCCAAGTGAAAGCACGGGGAGGCGCGGCAGCTGGTGCGCACACATGGGGGGGCAATTAAGGGCAAGTGCAAGTTTTATTTGCCTCCTATAGAGTAATCTAACCTCCTACTCCCGACCCTTGTGCTTCCAGCACAGACCTTATCGGTTATTTTCTTAACCCTTCACTGGCCGTCTTCACTCACACAGCTCAAGCCCCTACACCTGCCTTCCCTCTGGCCTTCTCTCATATCACACATGTCTTTCTTTTCCCGCTGCACCTTCTCAGCTCTTGGTGAAAGACCTCTTGGCCAATTCGAATAAAGCACTGTGCTAATACAGAATCTGGAAATCCTGTCAAAGCATGCTCCATTCACCATTCTTGAGGGACTTGGCAATGAGGAAGGGAAGGTCCTGCACGTTCTCACGCACCTTGGGTGGCTACTGTTGACTTCCAGGCTTGGCCCACTGTTGTCTGTATTTTAGAGGTTTTGTGGTTTAATTTTTTTAAATTATTATTTTTAGAAATAAAAAAATTAATTCTTTTGTTTTTCCCTTCCTCTTTTTCCCCAGGGTGGAACCAGGGATGAAGCCCAGGGCCCTGTAGGTTGTAGGCTATATCACCAGTCAAAGCTACCACATTTCACCTGGGTATAGTGGTGCACGCCTTTAATCCTAGCACCTGGGAGGCAGAGGCAGGCGGATCTCTGTGAGTTCTAAGCCAGCCTGGTCTACATGGTGAGTTCTGGGACAGCCAGAGCTACATACTCAGAGCCTGTCTCAAAACAACAAACACAGAATCCCTTCCTCAGGGTGTTCTGATCACGTTACATATGCTGAAGTGGGCGCACACACACACACTGCGTCTGTGACCCTCTGTGAGCTTTCCCCAGCCAAGGACAGATGGACACACACTTTTCATCTCGTTCTTATTTATTTTTCATGTTGTTTGTATGTGATCACACGTATATGGGAGGGGGTCCAGTCCATTTAGAGGTCAGAGCAGAGGGTGTATTTGGGCTCATACTTCAAGAGTACTGTTCACACTGGCAGAGAAGTGCCAGTTATCAGTTCTGGGAGAGGGCGATGAGCCAGTGTTTCCCCTAAAGTCTTTCCAGAGCTCTCACTAGGCAATGAGCAATGACGGCCAAGTGACCCGAACCTGATTACACAGAAAAGTTAGGAAGGGAGTTTGGTGGTGGAATACTTGCCTAGTGTGTGCAAGACCCTGGGTTTAATCCCTGGCACTGTAAGTAAACCATGGATCCAGAAGGCACAGCAACATTCCAGATGCCACCACAGACCTTCCTCTGCCATCCTCCCAATGAGAGGCAAGCGATAATGTGCCTTTACAGCACAGACTCAGAGCCTGAGCGACTCACGACATAAGTGACAGAACTGCAACTTGGTCAAGCAGAGAAGCGGCAAGATTCAAACGGAGAAGAACACAAAAGTATGGAGGAAGTTAAGAGACTCCGGAGGGTTGGGGCGTGGCCAACGGCACTTGCTGGGTAAGCCTAGAGACCAAAGTTTGGTCTCCAGAATGCCCGTAATGGTAGAGGGAGAGAACCAGCTCTACGGTTATCCTCTGACCTCTACTGTGGGAGATCATGCACACACGCCATAATAAAAAAATAAGAACGTCAAAATATAGCAACACGTCAGGTGTCGTGGTGCAGCCTGGAATCTCGGCACTTCTGAAGCTGAGCCAGGAAGACTGCAAGTTCAAGGCGAACCCGAGCTATACAGTGAAGTCCATCCCACCCTAGGCAAACCCATGAGATCCTGCATCAAAAAAACTAACTAGGCAAGCCAACAAGATGGCCCAGAGGGTACAGGGACTAACAACCTCCTCTGACCTCCACACCTGTGCCGTGGTACGTGTGCATGTGTACACAGACATACACATACAAAATAAACCATGTTGTAAGGGGGAAGAAAAGGACCCTAAAACTAGCCAGGGGCTGGAGAGGCGGCTCTGACATTAAGAGCACGGGCTTTGCAATCATGAGATCCAGAATTCAGAGCCAAGGCTCACTAAGCAAGCCAGGTGTCTCTGCAATGCCCATTAACTCCAACCCCAAGGTGAGCAGAGACACGAGAATCCCTGGGGCTACTGGCTTCCAGCCTGAGACAGTAAGTCAGTCCTAGATTCAGGCAGGGCCCTTGTCAGAAGAACAGGCAGAAGGTGACAACAGAGGACACTTGACGCCCTCTTCAGACCTGTGTGAGCTATACACAAGTGTACACCCACCCCCCATCCGTGTGAGCTATATACAAGTGCACACCTGCTCCCCACC
>NW_004949125.1:3931203-3933894 GCF_000317375.1 Microtus ochrogaster | reverse complement strand
TATGCTTTCTGATGAAGGCTAGAACAGATTTCTGACAACCAGAGAAAATCAACTCTGCAAAATTCAAAAACCGAGGGAGTAGAGGGGGTGTGGGCTCACAGGTCAGGAAACAGCACACAAGCACTGCCAGGGACCTCAGTGATCTCTCCAGTGCCTTTCAATGAGCAGACTGGCAACAAAGAAGACACAAGTGCCACAGATAACAGACCCAGGTCTCCCTAGGACCACGCTAATGCTTGTGCGTGCAGCAGACAGTAGCCTAGTCTCAGAGGAACCTCCCCCTTTGCCTCTGAGACCTTATGCTTTGAAAGAGTTCTCCCCATATCTCCACGCTGAATCCTCCATCTCAGCAGTACAGGACAGATGCCACAAGGTTTTCCTCCCCTGGCTGGAGTTGTCTGTCTTAGCTTCCTGCATATGACATCTGCTTCCTTGGGAACCGATGGGGCCTGGAGAGAAGGCTTGGTGGTTAAAAGCACTGTTGCTCTTGCAGAGGACCTAGGTTGGTTCCCAGCACCCTCAGAGCGGCTCACAGCGCCAGTTCCAGGGGATCCAGTGCCGGTTTTTGACCTCTTCAGGCACGGCATGCAAGCACACGGTGCACAGACATACATGCCGAGAAAACTCTCATACACATAACAGTTTTCGAAAGAACCAAGAAAGAAGGAGGGCGTATGGTCAACCTCCCAGTGCTGCAGCAAACACCTGAGATAACTGGCAGAAGAAAGGTTGCTGGGGGTGATGGTGCACGCCTGTGATCCTAGAACTCACAGTGTTGTTCGTAAGTCCCTAGCAAGGCAGCATACCATGGCAGAAGCACATGACAGAGCAGAACCGGGCTGAAGTTCTTGGCTTGTTTGGATCTCTGGGGAGGTCAAAGCGTGTTGCTGAATGAGGTCCTCGGAGGAAAGCAGCTGCCATGGTCATCAGACGTATGCTACAGGCCAGACTGCTGACGTTCCCTCAGAGGAGATGGGGTCACGGGACCTGAGTTTTCCGTTGCCTCCCGGCCCCACCCCCAGGCATTTATAAGTCATTCTGCCCCAATTGCATGGGATCTTAGGAGATGCTAGAGAACACAGGGTATAGGGAAGCCATCAGCTGTGATGCATAGGGACTATCAGGGGCCCAACTACATGAACTCCCTGGTTCCACAGGATGAACTCGTGTGCAATCGGTTTGGTCGGTCATTGGGACCTTATGGGGAATAGGAAGGCATTTTTTGACCTCTCTCCTGGGAAGGAATTCTTGCAACAAAGTGGGAAGACAGCACATTCAGGGAACACTCACACATCGACATTAACATTATGCTCCATTGATCTAGGTTATCAATGACAAACGCAAGAGACGGAGCAATAAATACTCTGATGCCACGGTACAGTCATAAAAGCCACGTTTCCAGTCTGTACTCAAGGCTACTTTCTAGTTCCGAGGGCTCCATCGAGTCACGTGTCCTTCTCCCCGGTCCCGGGCCAGGTGCGCCCGCACACGCCCGTGATCCTCATGTCACCTTACGTTCTGCGCTCCAACATGCTCCCGGCCTGCCCCTCCTTCTCGCCTGAGGTACTCGCGTCGACACCAGCCTGCTGCGCTCCCGAAGCCGGGTCCTGAGGGACGGGGGGCGCAGCAGCCCGCATCTAGTCTCCACAGACGTCGCTCGCAGCCAGCCGGACAACCGGACCAAGCGCGACCTCGGGAGTGCGCATGCGCGCGACCCAGCTCCGGTGAGCTCGCTGCTAAGCACAGCGGTCTACCGAGGGCTCCCTGGCAGTTGCGTCACTGTGAATTTGACCAATCAGGACTGAACTGACCATTGCTTCCGGCCCGCCCTCTCGCCTGAGGCCGGGGGAGGACCCGGCGGTAGCTATAGCCTAGGAGTTGAGGAGCAGCCGCTAGGAACCCGCCCCGCCGGGCGTGGGCCCAGGTAAGTGCAGCGCGGTGTCCCCGAAGCATCGGTGACAGGACCCTGGGGACTCCTATCCGGGGAGATTGGGGCCGCTCAGAGCAGAGGTGCCTCCGGTTTCCCGCTCCCCCTCCTCCATTGGCTGCGTTTGCTGGGACGATCGATAGAGGGAGAGGGAATGTACCTGTGTTCTCTGCTGCACGCCTGCAGGGCACCACCCCATCCCTGCCTCGAACCCCTAAACGCCAGCCCCGGGACCCGGTTTACAGCACGCCCCCACTGCAGCCTTAGGACCGCAGCGATCTAAAGGAGCCGGTCGCTGAAGCCTGAATGATTTACAGAAATAGAGCGTCCAGGGACCTGTCTGTAGTCTTCTCTCTTGACGTTGTTAGGAGCAAATCTGCTTGCCCTGGGATTAGTGTAGGCAGATGGTCAGGGCCCTACAGCTCCGACATATGCTCCTGATGGCAGTGCGGGGACCCACCTGTCGCCCAAGTGCAGGAACTGGATAAAAGCCAGGATGCCTCCTGCCCGCTGGGGCTGGGCGCACTCTATTTATTCTCCAGGGAGGGCCCCCACTCCCATACACGCTCTGCTATTTCCTGTCTTCTCTTTTCATCTTAATGTCGCTTTGGAGCCAGCAAACAGCTTTAATAGCCAGTGCACACCAGATAGGAGTGGAGGTGTAATAGGAAAAGAAGGAGCCCCAAGGTAGATTTGGGAGAAGTAAACGTGTGCATGCTAACTTGTGCAGTGTTGTGGCTTCTAGGGCATCTACCCCTATTTAC
>NW_004949125.1:3910472-3931103 GCF_000317375.1 Microtus ochrogaster | reverse complement strand
GCTCTTTTGTCTGTGCGGATGCACACGTGGAAGTGGAGGCCAGAGGTCAACCTGCACCACCTACCTTGCTGTTTTATAGACAGGGTTTCTCACTAGCCTGGGGCAGCCGATTCAGCCAGGCTGATGGCCAGGGAACCCCAGGGATCCATCTCTCCAGCTCTGGGATTATAGACAAGTGTTATTATGCCTCACTTAAAATCTTATTTTACATTTATTTAGTGTGTGTGTGTGTGTGTGTGTGTGTGCGTGCACGCTTGCCATGTCTCACCTGTGGAAACCGGAAGACAACTTGCAGGTGTGGATTCTCCCCTTTCACCTTGTGAGTCCCAGGGTTCAAACTTAGGTTGTTCAGTTTGACAGAAAGTAACTTTACCCAATCCGCCATCTGGCTGACCGCGCCTCCCTACCCCCAGGACACACTTTTTAAAAAAAAACAAAAAAAAAAACCAGGAGTTGAACTCAGGTCTTCCTCCTTACAAGGCACTTGGCCAACAAAGCCATCTTCCCAGCCCTCATTGGTTTTTTTTGTTTTTTTTTGTTTTTTTTGTTTTTTTTTGTTTTTTTTGAGACTTGGGGCTCACTATGTAGGCCAGGCTAGCCTTCCAGGTGCTGAGAATATGGCAATGTGCCACCACACCAGGCCTTTTTTTTTTTTTTTTTTTTTGGTCTCTGAAGGGATCTGGGAGGTGAGTCCTTTTAACCAAGTTACAGCTGCTTTCAGAGGTTTGTGGTGAAGTAGAGGTTGCTTCCAGGGGAGATGTTCCCTCTCTCCATCCCTTCCCTTCTGCGAAAACAATGATGGTATCTTAGGATCCCAGGATCACAAGACCTCCACACACCCACGTCAAGAGTCCTGTGACCTAGTGACCCAAGCCAGGTTGCATGGTGATCTCACAGGAAGTGGCATGTGACAAGTTGGGGGAGCATCCTGTGGAGGCAGACAGGAGTTGTGGTTGGCCATGAATGTTTACCCGGTGTGGCCTTTAGCTCCGCTATGACTGGTGCCTGAGTTTCCACTCTGAAGGGAGTTCATGAGTACAGCCCCCACTCCATCCTGGTTCTGTAGCCAAGTGTTCTTCCATTAGCTGCCCAGAAGGCTCAATTATGTCTGGGAGAAAATTAGTGCTTAGTCATTTCTCTGAAGGAAAAGGTTTCAAATACAGCTTTACCTTTTGAGCTCAACCTTCAGGCTCGGCTTGCCTTAATTGGTTGTTTATACATTGAATTGGAGGAGGGGCATTGAGACAGAATCCTGCTATGTAGAGTCCAGGCTGGCCTGGAAGTCCTTATCCAATTTCTACTGCTTGTGTGCTGAGCTGCAGGAATGCACTATCTCGGCGGGCTTGAATTTTATTTTCTATTTATTTATTTATTTATTTATTTTGTTTTTTCTAGACAGGGTTTCTCTGTGTAGATTTGGAGTCTGCCTTGGAACTCTCTCTGTAAACCAGGCTGACCTCAAACTCACTGAGATCCACTTGCCTCTGCCTCCCTAGTGCTGGAATTAAAGACATGCACCACCATTGCCCGACCCGACTTACTTTCTTTTTTTTCTGTTTTTTTTTTTTTTTTGAGATAGGGTTTCTCTGTAACTTTGGTGCGTATCCTGGAACTAGCTATGGTAGACGAGGCTGTCCTCAAACTCACAGAGATCTGCTGCCTCTGCCTCTCAAGTGCTGGAATTAAAGGCATGTGCACCAACACCTGGCTTTACTTTCTTTTTTTAAAAAAATTACTTTTAAAGTTTACTTGTTAATATTTTGTGTGTGTGTGTGTGCATATACTTATAGCCAGAGGGTAACTTTGTATAGTTGTTCTCTACTTCTGCCTCTATGTGGGTTCAGGAAGTTAAACCCACATTCCAGTCTTGTGTGGCAAATGGCCCTTACCTGCTGAACCATGTTGCCCACCTCTGGCTTGACTTTTCTCCTCAAGAGACTGAAACCTGTGGAGACAGCAAACAGCAGTAATCCCAGCACTAGGGAGGCTGAGGTAGAAAGACTGTGGGTGCAGGCCAGGCTGGACTATGTAGTGAGACCTTGACTCAAACGTATCAACAAAAACTCAGATGAGCGATTAACGGTTGTATATCAGGTGCCGTCAGTGGCAGTCGCAGAGGTCACGCGGGTACCGAACAGTGTGTACCGTAAGTTCTCTGTCTGTGTTACCTCATTTAGTTCTTAGGAAGTAGGTCCCCCTCCTCAAGTCTCTCTCTGCTTCAGGTCATGGGTGTTCCTCAGAACTTGCCCCTGCCTGCCTCTGGCTTCCTGTTCCGTATCCCTGCTGCTTCCTTTGCAACCTGTATCCTCCTTTGTCTGTGAGGCTCACTGGGTTCCAAAAGAGCCGATCTTGCCCGAGGCAGATGCTCCTATTTTCAGATTTGTTCCACCTCCAGTCCTCAGCACACTGGCAGTTCCTTCTGGAGCGCCCCCGTGCCTGTGGCGGAGTAGAGCAGCCTGGCACAGCCTGGAGGTCCCTAAATAACCTTACCTACTTTCCCAGTACTCTCTCGACAGGGTCTCGGGTAGCCTAGGCGCACCTTCAGCTTTTCGCTTTCCGAGTGTTGCCACCGCATGTAGTCTGTAGGATGCTGGGGATAAACCCCGCTCTTCGTGTGTGCTAGGTCGTACTACATAAACAGGGTGTGGCGGGGCTCACCTGTAACCTCAGTACTTGGGAAGTACTGAGGAGGGTCACAAGTCAAGATCATCCTTGCTGCAGAGAAAATCTGAGATCAACCCTGGGGCACATGAGGCCCTGTCTTAAATTTAAAGAGGCAGAGCATCCTATAATGAGAAAGAAGAGGCGAAGAGAGAAGTTTATACTGGGAGACACGCTTTGCTTATGGTTGCTATGGGGACTGCTTGCTTGTCTCTTGGGACCTCATCTTGCCATGCATAGCACGATACAGCCACCACACAAGGTTCTCGTGATGTCCCTGGTCCAGGAGTCAGAACACTGATACCATTTCTCTTGTCCCTGTCTTCCCCACAGCGCTGCAACCATGCCCGCCTCTGTGCTATGGGCGGTGGACCTCTTTGGGAGAGTGTACACCTTGTCCACGGCTGGCCAGTACTGGGAGCTTTGCAAGGATGTCCAGATGGAGTTCAAGCGGGTCAGTGCAGCCACCCAGTGCTGCTGGGGCATTGCCTGTGACAACCAGGTCTACTTGTACGTGTGTTCCAGTGATGTACCCATCCGCCACCGCGAGGAGGCCTATGAGAATCAGGTAGTTCTGTGTGTGTGTGTGTGTGTGTGTGTGTGTGTGTGTGTGTGTGTGTGGTTGCTGAGGTGGTCCACCCCCATCTGGCTCGTTCCTAATACCGTCTCTGTGTCTCCTGGCCTCAGCGTTGGAACCCCATGGGAGGCTTCTGTGAGAAGCTCCTGCCGAGTGACCGCTGGTCATGGAGTGACGTGAGTGGGCTCCAGCATCGGCCGCTGGATGGGGTAGA
Source organism: Microtus ochrogaster (assembly GCF_000317375.1). Classification (NCBI taxonomy): domain Eukaryota; kingdom Metazoa; phylum Chordata; class Mammalia; order Rodentia; family Cricetidae; genus Microtus; species Microtus ochrogaster. The sequence continues at coordinate 3,927,651 of NW_004949125.1, read as the reverse complement.
ACTGCCCTCCCCACACTGGGAATGGGAATCAGACTGGTACGTGGATGAGAACTTTGGAGGGGAGCCCACCGAGAAAGGGGTAGGTGAACTCAGAACCCTCCGTGGATGCCTCTCGGGCTCAGCTTGTCCCCCAGTGCCACCCTCCCTGTTGGTGTCCAACCTCTGCTGGCTATGGGATTGGACACCCTGTCCCCCTCCTTCCCTCCCTTTGTCCCTTCACCTTCCCATTCCTCAGAATCAACCCCCTCTCCCACCAAGCCAGCTAAGGCTCCAACCTTGGTATTTCAGGGGTGGACATACGCTATGGACTTCCCTGCCACCTACACTAAAGACAAGAAATGGAATTCATGCGTGCGGAGGCGAAAATGGATCCGGTATAGGAGATACAAATCCCGGGACACCTGGGCCAAGGTCTTTCTGCCTCAATGGGGCATGGGGGTGGAGCATAGGGTCCCTGATAGGAGGGTTACAAGGATTGGCATCTTCATTCATCCCCCCACCAGGGCAGAAGGGGACACCATACCCACCCTGGGTCCTGGCTTTTGATTTGTTCACTACCACAGAGCCTTGTAACCCTACAAGCCCTCTCATTTGGGAGACGGCCACATAGGGGCCAAAGTCAGCACAGAACTTGTCCTTTCTTAGGCTTCCCCTCCCTGACCAGGGCTCTCATGTTGTCCCCAATGACCCAGCTCAAAAGCAGTGGCTCAGGTCTGGCATCTGATGAAGGGGACAGAATAGAGGGTACCCATGGCCAGCTCCACAGGCTTGTGGCTGGCTGCCTTCTTCATGGAGTCAGGCAGCATGGACCACACTGAGGATTGAAAGACTGGGGGAGAGGCAGGAGAGAGAGGGACACAGTACAGGTCACCAGGTGATGACAGCCATTGTTTCTCACCCTTCGTTTCAGATCCCCTCCAAGGATGACCCCAAGGAACTCCCCGACCCCTTCAATGACCTGTCTGTGGGCGGGTGGGAGATCACAGAGGAACCTGTGGGCCGCCTGTCCGTGTGGGCCGTGTCCCTGCAGGGAAAGGTAAGTCACTACCACTGTGTCCAAGATCTGACATGGCAAAGGAGGCTGGCTGCAGGCTGGACTGGTGCCGGGGTTTCCCAAGCTGGGGGAAGAGAGCTCATTGCCTCCTGTCCTTGGAACTGGGACTTCCTGCACAGGCAGAGAGTTTCCAGACTCCACAATACCCTGGAAGCCTTGGGACCTGTCCCTCGTCCTAGCCCACTTCAGGCTCAGATGTAATCAATTCTGTCTCTTTGAACGGATTCTGGGCTCCCTGCCAGCTCCTTCCTCCAGTCTCCAGGAGGGTTGTGGATGTGTGGGTGGGTGGGTGGGTGGCTGATGTGTGCATAGATTGATGTTGTGTAGCTCGATGGATGAGGGTGGGTATATGGATGGAGGGGTGATGGATGGATGGATGGATGGTAAGTAGACGTGAATAGATGACAGAAAACTCGTGGGTGGGTGGAGAGATGACAGGTGGATGGATAGGCTAGTGGCAGGACAAATGGATGGGAAGTGAGTAGGGGGATGAGGAGTGGGTCGAGTGTTGATTGGCTGGATATGGGTGGTTGCATCGTGGTGTGTGGGCTGGGGTAGATTGATGGTGGGTGGATGGATGGGTGGATGGATGGATGAATGGATGGGTGGGTAGATAGATGGATAGATAGATGGATGGATGCATAGATGGTAGATGTGCAGATTGGTAGGTGATGGATAGATGCAAATTTAGAGAGAATTCTTTTCTCAGAGAGTTTCTGAAAAACGCCAAGCCTAGATGGCAGCAGGAGCACAGATGGTCCCAAGCATAGGGGTCTGATGCCTTCCTCATAGTTTTAGGTCTTATTTTATGATTCTTCAGTGACTCCTGCATTAACCAGATTAACCACAAGTCTCCACTGACTTTGGAACAGTCAAAGCGGATTATTTTTAGCAGGCTTAACTTTGGCTGGGGTCATGCTCTCTCAGGTTTAGGGGAAGCACAGTCATTTCCTCTGAGCCCTTCTGGAGGGTGGTGGAGAATGGGTGAGAGCCCTAGCTCAGGTCTTCCCACCCGGATGCAAAGAGAAGGTAGAGTAGGGGCCACACACCTGTGTCTGTGTTCCCGAGTGTTAGCTGTGAGCCGGTATCACTCAGTACCACTCCTGTGCTCCGGAAGAGGTGGCCCCAGGACCCTGAGCTCCTGTAGGGAGAGGCTTGTTCCCTGAAGCTGCCTACTTGGTAGCAAAAGAGAGGCTTCCCAGGGCTGGTCCTGCAAAGCCCATCCTAAGGGTAGATTGGCAAGAGCAGAGCAGTCAGGGCCCCGAGTCCAAAGATGGCTCTGTGGACCCATCCTTCCCTCACCTCCTTTACCTGAGCTGAATCAACAGTGTAGTTATGTGCGGTCAACCCCAGCTATACGTCCTATTCTGTAGGCCCTGTGCATACATGATCATGCACAAACAATAACACGCATGCACACACACACACAACTACTTTTGAGATTCCCTCTCTCCGGAGTCGGGGTAACTATTATCAAGAAAGAAACGGACAGCAATCCTTGGCATAGATATGGAGAAAGAGGAATTACATTGTTTTGGTTGAAGAGGAAAAGAAGTGGACATTTTAGACATTGGGTTTCTCCAAGCTTAATCCACCAAGACCCTGCCTTTGCTTGTGACGGGTGTCCTGGGAGCTCATAGCCACTAGGGGGCACAGGTGTCATGGACTGCCTGGGAGCTGGGCGCCCTGTGCTGACACTGGAATCTGCATATAGACGATCTCACAGCAGAGACTAGGTCTGCCTCTCTAGACCCGCCACAGCCCAGGCTGTGCACTTTCTCACCAAGGTGTGTATGTGAAGGGAGGGTGTGAGTGTGTCAGAGACCCCATGTGCGGCCTGTGCAGGTAGGCGGGTTTAGCCATTCAGATACCATATTTTCTTCTCCTCTCCCAGGTGTGGTACCGAGAGGGTGTCAGCCACCCCAACCCAGAAGGCTCCTCCTGGTCTCTTGTGGACACCCCAGGGGAGGTGGTCCAGATCAGCTGTGGGCCCCACGACCTTATATGGGCCACCCTCTGGGAAGGGCAGGCCTTGGTCAGAGAAGGAATCTGCAGGAACAACCCAAAAGGTAGTCAGTCCCATCACAGGAAGTGGGGCGGTTCCTGTCCAGAATCCTGGCTGACGGGGGCTGCCTGGGGTCTCTTTGGAAACTGGCAGGAAGTTCCTGGTCCATAGTGGAGCCTCCTGGGTCTGAAAACGGTATTATGCACGTCTCCGCGGGAGTCAGTGTGGTCTGGGCCATCACGAAGGACCGCAAAGTAAGAGCTGGGGGCTGGAACTGGGGTACGTAATGGTGCCATTTAATACCAAGGCTTTCTGTTCCTGTGAGGTCGTCTAAACCCATTGTATAAATCCTGTGGGTTTGCCTTTTCCCTTTGAGATGGTATACTAAACTTAGTATGTAGCAGGGGCTGGCCTTAAGCTCCCACCCCTCCTGCTCAGATTATAGATACGTACCATCATACCTGACTGTCGCAGTGCTGGGGACCAAACTCTAGGCTTCAAGCATACCAAGCAACTCCTCTACCATCCGAGCCATACCCCCAGCCCCTGCTGTGAGCTTTTCCCGCTGTTGAAATCATCACCACCCATCTCCAGGGTATTTGATGCTGGCCTATGGCACCCTCACACACAGCCCTGAACTAAAATGCTGAACAACCATGTTTATTGTTCCATAGGTCAACTATTTCAGATAACTAGATGCCAATAGCCAAACAATTAACCTCAACCAATTAAATGTCTTTCTCTTCTCCTTTGTCACATTGTCAGAGGCAGGCCCAGTCAAATTAGCTAATTGTATATGCTTTTGTGAAATCTATCTGTCCATCTATCATCTCTGCCTATTGTGGTGCTGGGAAGGAAGCTAGGGCCTTGTACATTGTGGGTTCATTTTAACTATATGTAGGGGCCACTCCTGTCACCCCAGGACCCTAAAAGGATTTTCTGGAATGAGCCGGTAAGGTGACTCAGTGGATAAAGACGCCTGCTACCAGGCCCATCGACCTGAGCTCAGTTCCCAGGGTGCACACGGTAGAAGGAGAGACCCAGCCCCCACGGTTGTCTTCTGATCTCCACATGCAAGCTACAATACATGTCCCTCTCTGTCCCCATCCAAGTAAATAAGTAAAAATACAATGAAAAGCTCCCCTCAGATTCTGAGGTGGCTCAGTTGGTAAAAACTTGCTTTGCTATCATGAGGACCCAAGTTCCAGCCCTAGAACCAATGTTAAAGTGCTGGGTGTGCCGGTGTGTGCTAGTGTGTGCCTGCGATCCCGGTGCTGGCTGTGCTAGTGTGTGTCTGCGATCCTGGTGCTGGGGGTGCTGGGTGCACCTGTAATCCTATGCTGGGCGTGCAGTGTGTGCCTGCAATCCCAGTGCTGGGCGTGCTAGTGTGTGCCTGCGATCACAGTGCTGGGCGTGCTAGTGTGTGCTAGTGTGTGCTAGTGTGTGCCTGCGATCACAGTGCTGGTGTATGCAGTGTGTGCCTGCAATCACAGTGCTGGGCGTGCTGGTGTGTGCTGGTGTGTGCTTGCGATCCTAGTGCTAGTGTGTGCTGGTGTGTGCCTGTGATCCCAGTGCTGGTGTGTGCTAATGTGTGCCTGTGATCCTATGCTGGGAGGTGGGAACAGATGGATCCCCAGAGCTTACAGACCAGCCAGTTAAACTTACTTGGCAAGGTCTAGACTGGTGAGAGACCCTGTCTCAAAAAAGCAAGGTGGATGGTACCTGTGGAATGACAGATAAGGTTGTTCTCTGCCCTGCACACATGCCTGCATGCTCGAGAACACACACATAGACACGGACTTCTGTCTCCAAAGGTCTCCAGGGGTACGTGCATCTTTCTAATTTTGCAGGTGTGGTTCCGGAGGGGCGTCAACTCTCACAATCCCTGTGGCACCAGCTGGATCGAGATGGTTGGAGAGATGACAATGGTGAACGTGGGGTTGAATGACCAGGTGGGTGTGCACATGGCTCTTGGGACTCCTAGCACAGCCTGTCTACCTGTCACCCTACTGTCCTTCTTCCCCAGCCAGGGTTCCAGAGGGCACAGTGAGGAGTCTGAGGGTTCTCTGGGGCCTGGGGGACTGGTATGCTATAGACCTGGCTTCTCTCTCTGGCTCAGGGTCACTTCACTTAGGACCCTGCAGGGCAGTCTGCTAGTGAGGAAGAGTGGGGTGTGCACCCTAGATATAAGAAGGTAGCATTAAGGAGGAGGACAGTACTGAATGAGAACATTGGGTTTCCCCTCTTTGACTCTGTGATGCCATGTTCTTCTCATGGATGTCAGTATGACAATGCTTCCTTCCTCCCAAAAAAATGAATTTGGGGCTGGAGAGATGGTTTAGTGGTTAGTTAAGATCACTGGCTGCTCTTCTGCTGGACCTGGGTTTGATTCCCAGCACTGTGTGGCTCACGACTGTCTATCTCCAGTTCTGGGGGTCCAACTACCTCTTGTGACCTCTGCAGTCACTAGACACATATGTGGTACACAGACATACATTCAGACAAAATAGACACATAAAATAAAATAATGGGTGCTGGAGAGATGGCTCAGTGGTTAAGAGCACTGACTGCTCTTCCAGAGATCCTGAGTTCAATTCCCAGCAACCACATGCTGGCTCACTACCATCTGTAATGAGATCTGGCTCCCTCTTCTGACCTGCAGGCACACATGCAGACAGAACAGTGTATACATAATTAATAAATAAATCTTTAAAAAACAATAAAAACAAAAACCAAACAATAAAATAATGTTTTGATTTTGTTTTTGAAGACAGGGTTTCTCTGTGTAACCCTGGCTGTCCTAAAACTCACTCTGTAGACCAGGCTGGCTTCTTAATTCAGAGATTCTCCTGCCTCTGCTTCCCAAGTGCTGGGTTTAAGGGTGTGCACTACCACCATCCAGACAAAAAATAATTTTTAAAAAGATAGTGAGGGGTTGGAGAAGTGGCTCAGTGGTTAAGAGTGCTTACTTAGTACTCTTCCAGAGGACCCTGGTTCAGTTCCCATCGTCCACATTGGGCAGCTCACAGCTGTCTGTAACTCCAGTTCCTGGGGATCCACCACATTCTTCTGGCCTCTGCAGGCACGTGCACTCCTGTGGTGCACAGAAACCCATTCAGGGACACACATACTTATACATAAATAATTCTTTACTACATCCCTAGTACCACATAAATCTAGGTGTTGTGTATACCTGCAATCCCAGCAGGAGGGAGGTAGAGGTAGGAGGATCAAAAGTTCAAGGTCATCCTTGGTGACCTAGCAAGTTCCAGTCCGGCCTGGGCTAGGTGAGGTCCTGTCTCAATAAAACGAGAGACTGGAGAGATGACTGAGCAGCCCAAGTTCTGTTCCCTGCCCATTTGGGGGCAGCTCTCAACCACCTGTAACCAAGGGATCCAGTGCCTTCTTCTGGCCCCCATGGACCCCTACATTCATATGCATATACCTTCACATATACACACAAAAGTACACACATACCTACACATATACACACAAAAGTACACACATACCTATACACACATACATACAAAATACATACCTACACATATACATACAAAATACACACATACCTTCACATATGCACACAAAATACACATAATTAAAATTGGCTTAACCAAGACAAAGCACCGAGTGGACTCTGCCCCAGCTCAGCATCTGTCACCTCTCTGTCTACTCTGGACCTTGTCATCCCATAGCCCCAGACTGAAGTTTTAGGGACCCAGAGCCAGGCTTCTGACTCTCCTGGATTTGCTGCAACCCCTCCCTTCCCCCAGCCCTGCCAGTCTTTCCTGTCTGGATTTCTGGATTTCTGCATCTCCTGGATATCTTCAGTCATTTACCAACCCCCACCCTAGCCCTGACTAACACTCACGCATGCCCCCCATGTCACCATAGGGGACTCCTGCCTGCCTTTGCATACCTGTCCTGCAGCCCTGCTGAGCCCTCCTGGACCCTGGCAGAAGGGATAAGAGGTCTAGGTGTGTGCCCAGCTGCCTCTCAGCAGCACCCCTATCTGTTGTAGGTCTGGGGGATCAGCTGTGAGGACCGAGCTGTATACTTCCGACAGGGCGTCACCCCCAGTGAGCTCAGCGGGAAGACGTGGAAGGCCATCATTGTGGGCCGAGAAAGTGACCGGTCACATTCTGGCAGCTCATCCAGTCTCCTCAGGTGACACAGGGCAGCCACGCGCAGAGGAGTTGGGTGGGACAGGCTGTCTGTGTCCCCATGGGGTACAAGGCCAATGACCTGCAAGAGAATCAGTCTTTACCAGAGGATTGTGAGTTCTAGACCAGCCTGAGCTGCATAGTAAGACTTTCTTCCAACCAAAACAAAAAGAGAAAAGAAAAAGTTCTGTAGCTAGTGTCCTAATCGTATCTCCATTGCTGTGATAAAACACGTTTACCAGAAGTAGTTTCGTGGAGGAAAGGGTTTATTTCATCTTACAGGCCATGGTTCATCATTGAGGGAGTCAAGACAGGAACTCGAAGGCAGACCTGTTTGCTGGGCCACATATTGAACATTACCTCTGAGTAAAGAAGTTACAGCCAAGCGATGAGTTACAGCCCGAACCGTGCAGGAACGCTGCTTGCCAGCTGGCCTATACACACATGCCTATATAATAGCCCAGGACCACTTGCCTGGGGAGTGGTGATGCCCTGCTCACAGCCCAATATATCTAGGCAATTCTTCAGCTGCGTCACCTCCCAAATGACTTCTCAGGCTTCTCAGGTTGACAGGTAGAGCGAACCAAGACAGTAGGTGATGGGAACAGTTGCACAAATTTTTGTCAGTGTAGCCCAGAGATGGTAGAACACACAAGTAATCCCAGCAGAGACTGGAGGCAGGAGGGTCACATTTAAGGTCATCCTTGGGTACTAGTAACTATGAGAAGCTAACACCCTGTTTCAAATCAGCGACTAGAAGAAAGGGCAGCTTTAGCTGGGCGCGGTAGCACGGGCCTTGTAATCCCAACACTGAGAGGTAACTTAGTTAGGTCATCTTAAAATACAAAAGTACAGCGAGGCGGTGGTAGGGCATGCCTTTAGTCCCAGCACTCAGGAGGTGGCCTGGTCTACAGAGCAAGTTCCAGGACAGCCAGGGCTACACAGAGAAACGCTGTCTCAAAAAAAAAAACAAAAAAAAACACCAAAATAAATTAATTAATAGAAAGGGCTGGAGGTGTAGCTCTTTGGCAGACCACTTTCCTAGCCCTGGATTTAACCCTCACTTCTACAATAATAATAATAACAATAATACCATGAACAAAAGCAGCAGAAGAAAAAAAACCCTCAGATGTATTTTACCCTAATCAAAAAGATGTTGCTCAGCTGGAGCAGTGCTTGTCTGTCCTGCGCAAAGGCTATGCTCAACACCACGTGATTGGATGGGTGTGGTGATACACACCAGTAATCCAAGCATTTGGAAGGTGGAGGCAGGAGAATCAGGAGTTTAAGGTCATCCATGATTACATAATGAGTTTGAGACCAACCCCAGGATACATGAGACCCTGTCTCCCAAACAAAACAAAGCAACAAGGTACTCCGGTTAGTGTAGTGGTATATCCCTGTGATCCTAGCATTTGGGATTGCTATAAATTCAAGGGAGCCTGGGCTACAGAGTGAGTTCCAGGCAACATGGAATATAGCCTTTCTGTGTACCGGAGGATGACCTTGAACTCCTGATCCTCCTACCTCTACCTCCCCCAAACTGGGATGGCAGCCGTGCACCCAGTTTTATGGGGTGCTGCTGAAGACCAAACGCGGGGCTTCGCCCATTCCAGCCAAACACTTTGCCAGCTGGTCTACATCCCAGCCCATCTAGAAACAGCAGTAAATACACACACACGTCTCGGCCCTTTGATCTGGGATGGGATGGGGTCTTCAGCCCCTGGGAAGCACCGTCCACTGTGCTGTACAGGGCGGTAGACAAGAACTCAGTGGGCTTGTGACTTGACTCAATTCACCCAGGTAAATTAGTTGTGGTGGTGAAACACGTCTTCCACCAGCAAGTGAGTGTGTCCTGTTTCATCCCCAGTGCTGGCTGCTTCTTCGGGGATGAGGTGAGGGGCAGTGGTACAGAGTCTGCACCCAGCGATACCGATGCCTCCTCGGAAGTTGAGAGACAGGGCCCCGAACAACCTTTCCCCAAAGAATCTTTGGACGATTCCAGAAACCTTAAAGGGAGTTTGTCCAAGGGCCCCGAGGCCAGCAGGAACCCTGAGCAGAACATGGAGAACGCCTGCCCGGCTGAAAGCGAAGGGAAGGCCCCTGAGGCTTCTAGTGCTGATGAATGCCATGGTCCAGCCTCCACACCAGCCGAGCTGCCCTGGACCAACATTGACCTCAAGGAGCCCAAGAGGGTATCTAACCAGCCAGCTGCAGGCTTTCCTGAGACGACGGGCCTCTCCTCCCTGGGGCCCTTCCCACTGGGCATGGAGGAGCCCTATGGAGCAGATGACCATCCCCTGTGGGCCTGGGTGTCTGGAGGTGGATGCGCAGTGGAGGCAGGCTCTGTGCTCAAATGGTTCACTGTCCAGTCAGGTAAGGGGGCTCATGGGACTGGTGAGCGTCCCTGCGGGTGTCTGTGGGTGCCTGGGGTATGGGTTAACCTGAGAACTGCAGTGGGCTCACAACCTGCCTGGAGCCTCTGTTTTCAACCTTAACCAAGGCATCGGGCCAGTCTTTGGCCTTCCGAGGCTCCAAGGAAGAAGGCTCACACAACAGTTTGTAAGTTGGAACTTTTTAACAAGAACTGGTAGATTGGAGCCGGGGAGATATCTTAGTGCAGGCATGGAGGACCTGAGTTCGGATACCTAGAGCCCATATAAGAGTGGGGGTGGCAGTGTATCCCTGTAACCACAGTGCTGGGGCCTCACTGGCCAGGAAGCTAAAATAGTGAGAGATCCACTCTCAAAAAACAAAAACAAACAAAAAACCAAAAAAACCAAAAAACAAAAAACGGTAAGGAAGAGAAATTATTGAAAAAAGAGAGAAGATACTCTACCATCAGCACACACACAAAAAGAAGGCAGGAAAGAAAAATGCATTTTTAAAGGCTGATTTAGGGATTGTGGTAGTTCCCTTTCTCACTGCTGGGCAAAACACCCACCAACCAGGGAGGGCTTAGGAGGGATGGTTTATTTTGGCTCATGGTTCAGGGATACAGCCCATCATGGTGGAGGGGGTCACATTGCTTCCACAGTCAAGAAACAGGGATGGATGCTGTTTCTCCTTCTTATTCAGGCTGGGGCCCCAGCTCATGGGATGGTGTCACCCCACACTCGAGGTGGGTCCGCCCATCACAGTTACCCTGGCTAGAAATGCCTTCACTGGGTCTGGGCCCCGTCAAGATGGACCATCACAGGCACGGGGGTGCAGGGAGCCACATTAGCCTCCCTTCCAGCTGAAGGCAGGGTGGCACCCGGCCTGAGGCTCTGGATGGCACCTGGCCTGAGGTTCTGGCCTCTTGCAGGCCAGTCCCCCTCAGTGCAGATGCTGTCCCTGTCCATCACACCCGCCCAGACCGCTGCCTGGAGGAAGCAGATCTTCCAGCAGCTCACGGAGAGGACCAAGAGGGAGCTGGAGAGCTTCAGACACTACGAGCAGGCTGTGGAGCAGGTAGGCCAGCTGGCCCTGTCGCACTCTTTCTGTGCGTTTAGAGACGGGGTCTCCCTGTGCCCCCACGCTAGCCCAGAACACATCCTTTAGCCCAGGTTCATGTCCCATTGGTCATCCTAGTGCTGGGGTCACGGACACTCGCTCCCACACCTGCCCCTGCTCCTTTAGTGATTGTGTCTTGGCTGTATGCCAGCCCCGATGTGGGTGTTAAGAGTGGACACTTGTGCCACATGCCCAGCGGTGCTTCCAGACCCCCAGGATAAGGAATCCAGTTGGTGGTTCATTCACCTATCCTAAAGGACCTGTCTTGGGGTCCCACCACCTTCAGGACACCCTGTGGGTTCTGGGAAGCCAGCATCCCCAGAAGGCGATGGACAGGGAGGAGACAGGCAAACTGTGTCAATTTGCCTGTCCCCCTCCAGGAACCTAAACTCCCAATGGGGTATTTTGATGAATTGGTCAGGATGGAGTTGTAGACAGTCACTGCCATCCCCAGGGTCACCCTTCTTGGCATACCCCATGCCCTCAGAAGCAGAGACCCAATCTCGGATGCCATAGTCAGGCCAGGGAAAGAGAAATTAAATAGAACACAAGAAGTCTTGGCTAAGGCTGTCCCAGAAGCTTGGGGTCTATGCACCCAGGCAGCCCGAGACTTTGATCGCCAGCATTGACTCCCTTTCAGACTTTGGCCAGATATGAGCTCTTCCTTGAGCCTCAGTTTCCCTATCCAGATGGTAGGCTAAGGATGTGTCCACTCTGGGAGACTGATGAGACAGCTGTGTATCTGGCGCCGCCTAGTGTCCAATTGCGGTACTGACATTAATGGATGAGAAGCTGGGAGGGTGGACTCAGGGCATGGGAAAATGGGGAGACCCAGGGCTAGAATAGCAGCTAGCTAGCTCTAGGGCTTTTAGACAGAGATATCCATGACCTCTCCCCTGCTCCCGGTTGTCCGTGCCACAGTCGGTGTGGGTGAAGACCGGGTCCCTGCAGTGGTGGTGTGACTGGAAGCCCCACAAATGGGTGGACGTCCGTGTGGCCCTGGAGCAGTTCACAGGGCACGACGGGGCTCGAGACAGCATTCTCTTCATCTATTACATGGTCCACGAGGAAAAGAAGGTACGGGGTGGGAAGCCCTTGTCAGGGGAGGAGGGCCGTCAAGGGCCAGTTTTCCATAGGGGGCACGTGGAGTAGGCCCTTGAGGCGTTTACTGCAGAACCTGCCCTCACTGGCAAAGCCCGGTGTGGGCACATGTGGCCTCACCAAACCAGCACCCCTCCGACAACAGCCGATGTTTTTTTTAAATCCAAACACCACTGTATATTTTCCTAGTCCTTTGTGTTTTGAAACAGAGCCTCACTAAGTTAACTAACTAGGCTGGCTTGAACTCACCAGGTAGCCCAGGATGGCCTTGAACTCACCATCCTTCAACGTTACCCTTCCTGGTGCTGGGGTCACATGATAGACTTATGCTTGGTCAGACTTGGCCTCTGAGTTGAGACCGGAGGTTGAGGAGAGGAATCCTAGCTTCACGTGTACCACGCAGCCAACTTAGAGCATGTTTTAGGAGGGTGGGTGGGAAATGGGCTCTCACGCACCCCCATGCCTGGTCTGTGCAGTGCTGGGGATTGAGCTTGGTGCGTGCTAGCCCTCTCTGCACTGAGCCACAGCCTCAGCCCAAACGCGTTTGTTCATCAAGCATGGCTTTAGCACTAGCAAAGGGGTCATGGGGCCCAAGAACGAGGTCTAGAGGAGGGTCCCTGCCTAGGGTGACAGCCTCACCGTGCACCCCCACCCAACAGTACCTGCACGTGTTCCTGAACGAGGTGACCGTGCTGGTCCCCGTGCTCAATGAAGCCAAGCACTCGTTCGCCCTCTACACTCCCGAGAGGACGCGGCAGAGGTGGCCGGTGCGCCTGGCTGCCGCCACAGAGCAAGACATGAACGACTGGGTGAGTGGTGGGGTCCCGTAGGTGAGGAGAAAGCTCCCAGGCCTCAGCGTGCCCGGCAGTGACCAGCTGTGTCTCCACGCCAGCTCGCCCTGCTCAGCCTGTCCTGCTGCGAGAGCCGGAAGGTCCACGGACGCCCGTCCCCACAGGCCATCTGGTCTGTCACCTGCAAGGGTGACATCTTTGTGAGTGAACCCAGCCCAGACCTGGAAGCCCGTGAGCACCTGCTACCCTGCGACCAGATGTGAGTGGGCTGTGCCCTGAATGGACCCGGTGTCTGGCCTCTCACACCCCCACCCAGCCCTGAGGCCGCAGATCCTGTGTTTCTAGAAAGGGCTCCCCTAGCAGGATCCGAACCAACCTAGTACAGCTCCTTATTCACCAGCCAGAATAGTGGTTAGCTGTTTCCCTGGGCCCTGAGACCCGCTGGGCCTGTTCAAGGCTGGGCTTGGAGCTCAGTGGTAGCCTGGGGTACTTGGAGTGTGGTGAATGGGATCTGGTCCCACCCAACGGGCTTCCGAGGCAGAGAAACCACATCTCCCTCACCAGACCTGAACCTGGTGGCTCAGTCCCTTTCCAGTCTGCTGAGACCCTGTTGTGTGGATGCCCTGGAGCTAGAGAGGACAGGGAGGAGCTTGGAGTGTCTAAGGGTGGAAGTCTTGGGGGTGGGGCAGAGAGAGACTCTTGGGAGAGTGAGGATGGGCTCCCATTGCCTTTAGATATACAAGACCCCAGAGCAGGGGCTTCTCTGTTGGGGGTCTTTAAAGCCTTGGAGGGGGTAGGACACCGAGTATTTCAGTTGTCAGAGTACTTGCCTCGAATGTAGGAACCTCAGGTTCAACCCTCAGTACCCCATACACTTAGTACAGCCGCACATGCCTTTAGCCCCAGCACTTAGAGGTAGAGCAGGAGGATCAAAAGTCCAGGGTTATACTTGGCTGCATAGTGAGTCTGCAGCCGGCCTGGGATCCGTGAGACGTGATGCAGAGGTTCTGAAGGGACAGGTAGGAGCAGGACTCTGGGGAGGAAGAGGATGGGTGAGGACTGCCGGGAAAGCCCCGACTCCCTTCTCAGTGACCACAGCCCCGCCCCGGAATCCTAGACCAAATGTCCCATGGGTAGCCTTCCTGCTTTGGAGGCGGCTGTCCCCAGGTAGCCTCCCTAGGATGGCTTGGAAGCCAGCTGGCCACACTGTTCCTTGCACAGAGGATTAAATGGCACGTTCCCTGCTCTTTGCCATGACATTTAAGCCTGGCTGCACCTAGCACACTGTGACCAACCCCAACTCCACTTCCCAGCTCCGAGAAGGGAGCGTTGTGAATTAGATTACTGAGCCCTGTCCCATGGCCAGTGTGGCTCAGGGGTGAGGGGGACAAGCTCTTAGGGACACCCTGTCTCTCTTATGCCGCTCCGTGCCCTCTCTAGAATTGATTAACCCGAACAGCCAAGTGGTTGTCTTGTAATGCACAAAGGCCTCAGACCTGTAGTATTTGGCCAAGCGAGAGCAGCTGGGCAATTGGGCTAAGTGGCTTTTTATCCCCCTTCCAGGTTCTGGCGGCAGATGGGAGGCCACCTGCGGATTATAGAGGCCAACAGCCGAGGTGTGGTTTGGGGCATTGGCTATGACCACACCGCGTGGGTCTACACAGGCGGCTATGGCGGAGGTTGCTTCCAAGGTGAGGGTAACCCAGACCTCCTGAGGCTGGCAAGATCAGCTCCCCAAACCCCTTGACCATAACCTCCCCTAATCCCATCTGGCTACCCTTCCCAGTGCCCAGAGCTGCTGTCCCAGCTGGCCGACATGTGACCTTCACCGCTGCCAGCCTCCACAGCGGGCAGTCCCAGGCCAATCTATGACACTTGAGAACCCAGAGAGTAGGCCTGGCCTCTGAGATGCCCTCTGGGACTCCACCAGCAGAGCAGATGAAATTGAAGGTTCTAGAACAGCAGCTGTCAAGGTCCTCTAGTATGCTCAGCACCTCATTTCATAGGTGAACTCACAGAGTACTTTGGGGTAGCCCCAGAACCCATGCTCCCCGATTGTGCCAAATTTCAGAGTCCTTCAGGAAAGTGAGTCGTCCCCACCAATGGAGTCTCCAAGTTGAGGGTGGGAAGTTGAGACAAAAGAGAATTCTGAGGCGTTTTCTATGCCACAGCCCCGACAGACACCCCATGGTGGAGAAGCAGCTGACCCTGGAGAACTGTGGTTCACCAAGACCACAGGAACCTCCAACCTCACAGGCCAAAGAACGTCCCTGAGCTTGAGGCAGGGATGACTCTGGTCTCTGCTCTGTCTTTGAGGTCATCCGGAATCACAGAGGTCATATATGTGGGCCAAGGTAGCTTTGCTAGTAAGGTGAGCCAGGCAGGAACCTGCTTGGACAATACAGGAAGACAATAGGGCAACGGGGTCTCTAAGAATGGAGGGGCTGGCTGTGTTGTGGCCCTGCCATGGGGAACCGAGGCTGGCAGATCTCTGCGTTGAGGCCGGTGTGGGACATACAACGAGGCCCTGTCGCAGATCTCTCCCATGGAATCTATGCGGTCCCAGAGGAATTGGGAACACACAGGAGATAGAAACCCAAGCGAAGCTGGTCTCTGTGAGATCAAATAACCCAGCTCAGCCTCCCTGGCTCTGATCTGTCCTCCCGACCGGATTCAGACAGAAAGGCCAAGTTCCTGGCTGCAGCCTCAGGGCTACTGTGGCCTGGGCTCCAGTAGCCTCTTCTGTCTTCTGCAGGCCTGGCCAGCAGCACCAGCAACATTTACCCGCAGTCAGACGTGAAGAGTGTCTATATCTATGAGAACCAGCGTTGGAACCCTGTCACAGGCTATACCAGCAGGTGAGTGGCGGGGGAGCTGGGGGAAGGTGCTGTCTGGCCCAGGCCACAGCCCTGACAATAGCTGAGTAGCAAAGTTCGGCATAGCCTGGAGCTGTGGTCAAGGCCTCCAGCCTGGAAGTCACTCAATGGTGTGTCTTTTTTAGGTGTGTGAGTGAGTGTGCGCATGTGTGTGCGCATGTGTTCATGCAGAGCGTGCAGATGTTTGTGTGGGCACATGTATATGTGGAAGCCACCAAGCTCAGGTGTCATCTGCACCTCGCAGTGCTGGGATTTCAAGTACAGACCACCGTACCCAGGGTGTTTTGTTTTGTTTTTGTTTTGTTTTTGTTTTTCGAGACAGGGTTTCTCTGTGGCTTTGGAACCTGTCCTGGAACTAGCTCTGTAGACCAGGCTGGTCTTGAACTCACAGAGATCCGCCTGCCTCTGCCTCCCGAGTGCTGGGATTAAAGGCGTGCGCCACCACCGCCCGGCCCCCAGGGTATTTTTTTTCTCTCTCTCTCAGATTTATTTTACTTTTAAATGTGTGTGCACGCGTGTGCACGTGCATGTGCAAACACGCACAAGTTTGTGCACATGAGCAGGTGTCCATGGAGGCCAGAAGAGTGCTGAACCCCTGGAGCAGGACTTGCAGGCTGTTGAGACCTCCTAATGTGGGTGCTGGGAACTAAACTCAGGGCCTCAGCCAGAGCAATAGAACTCGTAATCCCTGAGCCGTTTCAGCCCCTGCCCAACTTTGTATATGGGTTCTGTGGGTTGAAATTGAGTCCTCAGGCTTGCAAGGAAGTCTTTTACCAACTGTTTCCATAGACTCTTCCTTTCTTCTCAAACCCTGTCTCTATAGAAAGATGGCTCCGGGGGTGGGGGGTGGGGTGCATCTTGCCAAAGGCCTGAGTTTGTTCGCTACATGAACGGCTACTAACGTGGCCTCCTATAACTCCAGCTCCAGGGGATCTGACGCTCTCTTCTGGCCTTTGGAGGCACCTACACCTACACAACCACACGGCACAGTCACACACAGACACACACAAACACATACATAACTTTTTCTTGGTTTTTCAAGACAGGGTTTCTCTGTGTAGCCCTGGCTGTCCTGGAACTCACTCTGCAGACCAAGCTGGCTTAGAACTCACAGAGCTTCATCTGCCTCTGCCTCCCGAGTGCTGGGGTTAAAAGCGTGTGCCACCATACCTGGCTGGGAATACATTTTTTTACATTTTTACCTTAAACCTTTGGAACTGGGTCCAGTGAGTGACTCCTGCCTTGTAGTCCAGAACTCAGGAAGCTGAGGCAGAAGGATCTCGTAAGTTCAGGACAGCTTTGGCCACCTCGTGTGGTCCAGGACTATAAAGTGAGAGACCATCTCACGACACAACCCAACCAAACCCTTTTGGGAAATCCTAGCAGTGGGTGGTCACAGCTACCCAGATCACCACAGCTACCCAGATCACCACAGCTACCCGGATCACCACAGCTACCCAGATCACCACAGCTACCCAGATCACCACAGCTACCCAGATCACCACAGCTACCCAGATCACCACAGCTACCCAGATCACTCAGTTTGGTGACTGCCACACCAAAGCCGGCACAGGAAGCTTGTGAATGAAGGGACACCAGTAGGTCTCTATAAAGCTGATAAGTGGACACTGAAATTTAAAGTCCCAGGGAACTGGAATTACAAATGTGTGCCTCAGCCCAGCTTTTTTTTTTTT
>NW_004949125.1:3906193-3909806 GCF_000317375.1 Microtus ochrogaster | reverse complement strand
CGGAGATGCTCAGAAGGGCTTTGATTGTTCTCTTTGGTATCTCTCAGTCTAAACAAGGTAGTAAGATTAATCATCATGGGCCAGGGCTACACAGAGAAACCAACAGAAAAGATTAGCCATCATTTCCATCTAAGGTCCCATCCATGGGTACTGACTGAGGGATGCAACATCTCGTGGTTTGGGGCACAACTATTAAGGCCATACCCTAAGGGAAAGAGAGTCAACTCCCAGACCACACAGTGAGCCATGGCCTCTGTAGATGGCCCAGGCCCTGTGGTAACACAAGGTGATCTCAGTTAGTCTCCCTGCCCTGGGACAATTCTGGTTTTGTCTGCCATCCTGGTGTGTGAGTGGGTCTAGAGGTGGCTTGTTCAGGGGTTCTGCCATGTCCCCAGCGGGAGTGCTATATGAGCCCATTACCAGAAGCGTCTGGGCAGAGCGGCTGCTCGGAGTCCTCTCTCGCCCTACGTCTGTGTCCTGCTGCAGGGGTCTGCCCACTGACCGGTACATGTGGAGTGATGTCACAGGGCTGCAGGAGTGCACCAAGGCTAGCACGAAGCCGCCGTCCCTGCAGTGGACTTGGGTGAGTCCTGCCTCCTGTGTGTGCAGGGTCTGCTGGCCCTGCCCCCCCCCCATCTCCCAGGTTTCTACTGGTCTGTGGGTTTTGAGGGAGGGCGTCTCCGGTTCACCCTGACTCACTCTTCCCCAGGTCTCTGACTGGTATGTGGACTTCAGTGTCCCCGGTGGCACCGATCAGGAAGGATGGCAGTATGCCAGCGACTTCCCTGCGTAAGCATCTCCCTGAGCCTCTGGGGCTGGGACCCCCTGCCACGCGACCTCTGCCCCAGCCTGGCTGAGTAGCAGAACCCACCCCAATGTTGTTATCTCACCTGCTTCAGGATCAGGGTGGGAGGGACCATGGGGAGCGTTGTCTGTACCCCTGGTTGTAGTCCATGGCTTTACCCCTGCTGTGCCAGGTCTGAAGGCTCAGACAAGGCCCAAGAGACTCATGGGGGGCAAGGCGAACCTTGGAGTCCACTGGGGAGTCTGGGGAGCTATAGGCCAGGCCCTGAGTGACGGGTGATGGGAGGGGCAGCATGCGGGGGGAGCATACTGCTGAGGGGGCAGCCGGCGCCATCCTGGGAAGCCAGGTGGTCTCCTAGGCTTGGGAGGTGCCTCAGGTGGTAAAGGGCTTGCCTTGCCGACATGGCACCTGGGTTTGACCCTTACAATCCACTCACACATGTGTAATTCCAGCTCTGGGGAGGTGGAGACAGGAGGAACCCTGGGACTCACTAGTGAGCCTACCCTATCTCAAAGATGTCGGGGTTGCGGGGAGCAGAAAGAGCCCAGTGAATGACAGCCAAGATTATCCTCCGGCCTCTGCGTGCCCATCCAAAGTCAGGACTGGTGGATCATACTGTATCGGGAGCCTCCGAGGCTGGCTCAGGCCCCTCAGTGCAGATGTCCAAACAGAACAGTGAACCAAAAGAACCTAAGCCAGGGCCCCAGCGGGATGGCTTCTGAGCAGACTCCGGGTGAGAGTCCAGGTCATCCCCTCAGGCGGCAGTGCAGCCTCTCAGACTGACTCTCCAGCCCTCAACTAGACCAAAGGCTCCCATTTCCCAAACACACTCTAATAGTGCAGGGGAGAGAACAAGCCTAGAGCCGCTGAGCCCACCCTCTGGACCCCTGCTGCCCTGCCCAGGACTCGGCTCCCCCCCCCCAAAGCTGCGGTTCAGCCCCAGCACCCTGAGGCAGCTGGAGAACTATCCAGCTGCTCCTCTGCTTATGTGACCTAGAGTTGGGGGTGTGTGGTGTCACTTTCTAGAAAGTTCCACGAAGTGATTGCGATTGCACCATTTCTTCCTCTTGCAGTTCTTACCATGGCTACAAAACCATGAAGGATTTTGTCAGGAGAAGGTGCTGGGCCAGGTGAGAGACAGAACTGCAGGGTAGTGGGTTCAGGCCCCCTTTCTTCCTCTAGGCCCAGGAAAGGGGCCGCTGGCTTCTCTCAAGCCAGATCTGCTGGCCTCTGACTTGCGGCCCAGGAAAGAAGCAGGGAGGGCGGGAGGAAACCAGAGTCAAAGTAAATGTCAGCCCAGGAAATGCCCCGGGCTCCCCGCGCTCTGCTTTCTGAAGTGTGTTCTGAAGAACAAATAAGAGAAATGTCACTGGCTGGGCTCTGCCCGTAGGTAGGAGGGAGAGCTGGGAGGAAGGGCAGGGGACAGATAGGAGTCCATCATTGCCACCCGCTGGGTGCTGTGCCCCCACCTAAGTCCAGGAGTTTGTAGTTCACCCCTACCCCTGTCTGGGTTGTTCATCTCGGCTTCTGTGTGCTGGGCTGTGCCTGTGTCAGCAGCAGGCAGTGATGGGCAGTGGCGTGGCCCCAGGTCTGCTGTCACTCAGGCAGTGATGAGCAGTGGCGTGGCCCGGGTCTGCTGTCACACAGGCAGTGATGGGCAAGGACATGGCCCCAGAACCTGCTGTCACAATGATCCCTTGACTCAGGCTCATATTTCCCTGAACAGAAAATGCAAGTTGGTAACCAGTGGGCCGTGGCTGGAGGTGGCCCCTATTGCCCTTGGCGATGTGTCCATCATCCCAGAGAGTGCGCATGCGGATGGGCAAGGACACAACATTGCACTGTGGGCTGTCAGTGACAAGGGGGATGTCCTGTGCCGCCTGGGCGTATCCGAACTCAACCCCGCGGTGAGCACCAGCCTTCTAGACATCAGGATTCCCTCTTGAGAGGCACCTGGCCTGAGGTTTCCCCAGATCTGCCCAGAACGGGTCTCCATAGTGGGAAGGTGTCATGTGTAATCCAAATGAGGCAGGTAGTGCCAAGGGTACGGCTGACACGGAGAGTCGCCATCTCTCCAGGCCTGGGAGTAAAGGGGCAGGCGGCAGGGTCCAGGTGACACTGTGGCTTCTCAGCACCCTTGGTGACATGCATATGCTGTCATCTTTCCTTTGAGAGGCCTGGCTCCAGGGGCTCAGTAGACCAAAGGAGACTGTAGCTAGGCGAGGTCAGACCACCCTGGACACCCCCCCAGGCAGGCTTAGGTGCCTCGGAGGAGGAGGCCAAGGTAGTCCCACTGGCCCCTGAGGCGTCTCCCTCGCCCTTCCCTCTCCAGGGTTCCTCCTGGCTACACGTTGGCACTGACCAGCCCTTCGCCTCTGTCTCCATCGGGGCCTGCTATCAGGTGTGGGCTGTGGCCAGGGATGGCTCTGCATTCTACCGGGGCTCTGTGTCTCCCTCTCAGCCAGCTGGTGAGTGGCGCCCACCTCCCACCTCTAGCCCCATTCCGATGGAAGTTTCCTGTTAAGATGGTGGGTGGGGGGCTAGAGAGATGGCTCAGAGGTTAAGAACACTGACTGCTCTTCCAGAGGTTCTGAGTTCAATTCCCAGCAACCACATGGTGGCTCACAACCATCTGTAATGACATCTGGTGCCCTCTTCTGGCCTGCAGGCATACATGCAGACAGAATACTGTATACATAATTTAAAAAAAAAAAAGGAAAACTTTAAAACATTTAAAAAAAAAAAGCCGGGCGGTGGTGGCTCACACCTTTAACTCGGGAGGCAGAGGCAGGCGGATCTCTGTGAGTT
>NW_004949125.1:3891667-3906029 GCF_000317375.1 Microtus ochrogaster | reverse complement strand
AAAAAAGATGGTGGGTAGTTCTCTTATTTATCAGAACCCAGGCTGGACCCCAGAGGACCCTGGGCAAACCTAGGATACCGGGTGAGTGGCAGAGCCTGAGGTGGCCTTCTGTGACCCCCAGCTCACATTTGTTCAGCTGGAGTTGAAGGCTAGCTGCAAGGTCTCAGCCTGCTGTGAGCTTCGGGGCATTAGACAGGCCTGGGCTCACAGGTGTGTTGAGGGGTCTCCCAATAACCTCCTGAGTCAGCTTTCCCCTCACAGGTGACTGCTGGTACCACATCCCCTCTCCTCCCAAACAGAAGCTGACACAGGTGTCCGTGGGCCAGACGTCAGTGTATGCCTTGGATGAAAACGGCAAGTCATTTGAGAGGCTGCATGGTCAGTGGGGATGATGGGGTCCCAGGAGGGCCCCGCTATGATCACGACTAGGCCACCAGTAGGCTGGAATGACATCCCTTCTCAAAGACCCTTTGGAAGTGTCCAGACCTTTATGTGTTGTTTCCCTAGGGACAAGGAATTTTAGCTGTTGATGTCACTCTCCTGCACTGTGGTTACCATGGAGACAGGGCTCTGGAGCTCAGCCCAGTCTTCACCCCCAGGAGCCATGCGGGCAGGGTCTGGACCAAGGCAATCAGCAAAGCCCCTTGGACCCTGCATGAGGCCAGAAATGTCAGCTCAGAGCCGGTCTTGGTCTCTCCCCCAACTTAGTTTGTGTGACCAGCCCCAGGTGCATCTGGAGCATCATCCAGGCGCCTGAGTGTGGAACAAGGGGCCCCATAGGCAGCACAGGGCCATTTCTGATCCCTGTGTCCCCTCTGACAGGGCCCCGGCTCATTCTTCTGATTGAATTCTTCAATCTTACTGATTGTCTTGATGAGATGTAGGAAAGGCGGAATCAAGACTTTGAAGCCATGGTAGCACAGGCCTGTAATCCTAGCACTGGGAGGCAGGAGGAACAGAGTTCAGGCCATCCTCAGTAAGTTCAGGGCCAGCCTGGAACACATGAGACCCTGTCTCGAAAGCATGAAGACAGGCGTGGTAGAGAGTCTTAGAAGCTCTGCCCCAGAAAGGCTGCGTCAAAAGGATCATTTTGAGGGTGTCCTGAGCTACATAGTGCGATCCCATCTCTGAAACCCTGGAGAAAACGCCCAGCGCAGTTGGTAGGGCACCTGCCTCGCACACACAAAGTACCACATGCCCGGGGTGTGGTTTGTGCACCAGTGATCTCAGGATTGGGAGGTGGAGGCAACAGGATCGGGAGTTCAAAGCCAGCCTGAGCTACATGAGGCTTTGAAAAAGAAAAGAAAACAAAAACAGTCTTGGAGCCCAGGGGTTAGATCCAGATCCGGTTTTCTTTTTATTTGCTTAAAACATTCTTTGTCCTTGGCTTCTCCCTCAGAGTGGCTGAGGCTGTGAGCTCCAAGAGGCACAATGAGACGATTATGAAGCCTAGCACACAGAGAGACAGGGTTGGCTATGGCCCAGGCTCCTGGCTATGGGTCATCAAGAGCCCTTGGGTGTGAAGGATTCTAGGGGGAGTTGGGGTTGACTCCACAGCATGCCAAAGTGGGCCAAAAAGACTTTGCTGATGACCTTGGTTGCTTCTCCATCCAGGGAACCTGTGGTACCGAGCAGGGATCACCCCCAGCTATCCGCAAGGCTCCAGTTGGGAACACGTGTCTAACAATGTACGCAAAGTGTCTGTGGGACCGCTGGACCAGGTGAGGGGACAGCGGGTGACTGGCAGTGGGGACGAGGGTGCTCCTCCCTGGTCTATCTCCTGTACCCAGCTGTCCCTCCACAGCTGGGCCAGCAGCTCCAACCAAGTTCTGTTCCAGGTCTGGGTGATTGCCAACAAAGTCCAGGGGAGTCATGGCCTGAGCCGGGGGACAGTGTGCCGTCGCATGGGTGTCCAGCCTCGGGAACCCAAGGGGCAGGGCTGGGACTATGGCATTGGGGTGAGTACACGGACCATCTGGGACGGTTTTGTGGCACTGTGTGCACCAGACTTGACTTGCGGGTTGGTGGGAGAGTCTTGGGGAGAAAGAACACTTGGGTCCTAAGTGACATGACTTTCTGCTTGTAGGGAGGCTGGGACCACATCTCTGTCCGGGCCAATGCCACCATGGTACCCAGGAACATGTCCAGGGAACAGGAGGCCCATGGGCAAGGTCCCGTTTACTGCTGAGGCCTCTCCTCACCCGGAGGCAAGGATGGCTGGAGCCTGAAGGACCAGAACCGAGCCTTTCTTGTGTCGTATGAAAGGGCGTCACCCAGGCCCACACACGTTCGGGGAGTCAGGCCCAAGTCGGCTATTTCTGAAGCACTGACAGAACGCCCGGAGATGTGAAACCGCGAGCACACCCACGCGTGTTG
Source organism: Microtus ochrogaster (assembly GCF_000317375.1). NCBI lineage: Eukaryota > Metazoa > Chordata > Mammalia > Rodentia > Cricetidae > Microtus > Microtus ochrogaster. Next base: position 3,903,653 of record NW_004949125.1, on the reverse strand, counting down.
CAGTCTGTGAAGGATGCTGTGGGGGGAGAGTGGAGATGACGTCTGCCTGCGCCCTCAGCCCTGGTCCCTCTGTGTTAGGCCTCCTAGCTTTCTAGGCCAGAAGCACGGAGCCCTCCAGAAATTCTGGCTCTAGAGAGGCAGATCTGAGGAGGGGCCTTCCTCATCACCCCCAAGTCACCCCCAGGAGAAACAGCTGTGAGGCTCAGGTCTATAAGCCTCAGTCTGCGGTCATCCCTTAGCAGGTTTACAAATGGGGTTTTTGCTTCAAAAGTTAAGCAAAGGAGTTGGGCTTGGTGGCTGATGCCTAAATGCCTGGACTCAGGAGACTCAGGCAGGAAGATTGTGAGTTTGAGACTGCCCAGAACTACATAGCAAGACTGTCACAAGTAAACAAACATCTAGATAAGTAAAGCAGGCATGGTGGCACATGCCTGTGATCCCAGGACTCAGAAGGTCAGGAGCCTGGGCTACATGAGACCCTGCCTCAGGAACCAGGTGGGTCCTATCCTGGTTTGGGATCCCTCCTGGGGTGCACTGTAAGGTAGTTTCCATGTAGAGAATCACCACCATGAACCCCAGTTTAGCCCTTCTTTCACATGTGGGGGCAGGGCGGCCAGGCCTGGGGGAAGGCAGCTTGCGCCCTAGACTCGGGTGCTTTGTGGAGGGGTGTGGCCGGAGCCTCGGGCTCTCTGTGACCCAGGGCCGAGCAGAAGGCCCCTGCTGACCTGAGACAGGAGTTCCAGACTGCCTGGCATGGCCTAGCGCTGGCCCCCGACAGAGTTTGTGCCCACAGGTGGTGTCTCGTGTTTCAGACACTGCCCAGGAGGTGCCAGAGCCCCATCTCTGTTCATTTTGAGCTAGGACAGGCTGACCCCTAACCGGTTTACCCTGGAATCCACCGTGTGATGTCATGGTCAGGAAGGGTTACATTCTGCATGAGGGGTGTCCCCAGAAGCTAAGAGGAAACTACACCAGGGCCCCATCCCAAGGACACCTGAGGAGCCCCATGCCCTCAGCACTTCCAGAGGTGGGAGCAGACACACCCCTGTGCAGAGAGGTGTTCGAGGGGTCACCTTCCCGTCTGCATGCCAGTGTCAGGGTTCCCAGTGTGTTCCCCAGCAGCTGTGACCTGCCACTCTGCCCGTTAGCCAGGGTGACACATCCTTCGCTGCTCAGCACCAGCTGTTCCCCCTCAGCGACACCAAATCGTCTCAGCTCCTCAGATGTTCTATTTAATACAAATTTATACAACGGCATGACTGACGTCTTTTTATTAGGATCTGGATTAAAAGGCACAGGTCTCCAGGACCGAAGCACGGTGGCAGCGGGATCTTTTCATTGAAGATACGGCTGGCGATTTCATTAGTACTTCAAGGGAACCATTAGGGGAAAAAGCCAGTTCAGGTCACTTACAGAATATTTCACCGCAGTGACGGGCAGGGCGCAGGCCGTTCTCTTCATCTTGGCTTTTTCCAGACAGGTCATACTCCGCATTTCTCTGCTAGTGTTGATGGGACGCTGGTCAGCTCTGGTGGATCCACAGTCCAGGTGACCCAGTTGGGGGCGGCTCCATCCCTCTTGTCCAGGGTTTTGAGTAAAATTAGCTCCATTACCCAGCAGGAATGAAGAGACCAGACTGGGGGTGTCAATCGTTTAGTAGAAGATGCCACAAGCCCTGGGTTCAGTCCCCAGGGCTGTCCAAACTGGGCGCAGGGGGTACATGTCTGTAGTCAGTCCCAACACAAGAGGTAGAGGCAGGAGGATCAAAAGTTCATCTTCCTTCACTACATAGCAAGTTGGAGGTCAACCTAGACTACATGAGACTTGTCTTAAAAACAAACAAAAACAGAGAAGCCTGGGCTTGAGACAGGGAGACAGACCAACAGACCTTATTGGCATCACAGACTTGTCCCCTAGCCTCCCAAGGGACAGATAGGTCCTGTCCTGTCTGTCACCGGTAAAGAACTGGACAGCTAGGCCCATGGCATCCTCTGGGAAGCAGGGGGTGGTGTGAGTGCCAGCTCATGGGACACAAAGCCACCAGGCTGTAGCCCTGCAAGGCAGTGGCCCTGGACAGCCCTAGGCTGTAGGCAGGCCTGAGGGCAGAAGTTTGGCCAGACATCTTCCCTTCCTCGCTGGACTTCCAGGCAAGGGCCCACAAAAAGAGCTGCGCCCTGGCCTCGGCTCATCTGGAAGCCAGCCACTGGGTTTGTAGTGCTGTCCTGTCGGCAGAGGCCTTTTGTGTTCCACAGGCAGGTCCCCCAGAGCAAGGGATATCTGGGCTCCGTCTTTCCAACTTGGAGTTGTGCCTGGCCTTGGCTCCCACTGGCAAACTCCCTAACTATTGACCTTTCCCAGTTCCCATCCCTGAATCACAGACACAAAGGCCTACAGTCTATCCGACCTGTGATCTGTGAAGGGACCAGACCAAAATCAAGTCTCACTAGGATGGAGAAATCAACACCCCCAGGCCCAGTATCACTATTAATTGTTTCGTGGGGTGCCAGAGCTGTCCCCCTATACCTATGTTCACAGTTCTTGAGAGGCTGAAGCGGGAGGATGGACCAAGCGCAAGTTCAAAACCAGCCTGGACTGCATAATTTGCGACCAACCTGAGCTGCGCATTAAAGTGAGATTCCTGTCGCTCGAAAGAAAGGGGGGCGGGCAAGGGCCCCAAGGAACTCCAGGACAGTTCTGGGCAGAGAGACAAGAGAGGAAGGAGAAGCCAGCAGCAGTTGACAGCAAAGTAGTGAAGCCTGGCAGAGCCAGTGGGGCAGGAACGCCCCACAGAAGGAAGCTGGGTTTGAGGCAGCTAGGTTGCCAACCACCCAGTCCTGGTTATTAATGATCAGGCTGGGGGAGGGGCAAGCCTGTCACTCTAGCTTCTGCCTCAGAGAAAACACCAAGAGTACCAAGAGCTAAGTCCCACGAGCCTGTGAGAAAACACGTGGCTAGCCATACATCAGGGGCAAAGGCCAGAGAATGAGCCCTACTAAGCATGGTGGTCCACCCCTGGAATAGGGGGGTGCGGGTGTGGGAAGCCTGCAGAAGGCCCAGGGCAGGTCTAGCTCTTCATAAACAGCCTACCTGGTCCCCACGCAGGGCCTCAGGTCCCAGGTCCCACTCAGGCTGTGGTCAGTCACAGCCTAGGGCACTAGAACCTTTCCAGAAGTCTCCATTGGGGGGCGGGGAGAGAGAACCCACTTATCCACTTAAAGTCCCATTAGGCCTTTCTAAGCCCAGTGGTTAAGTTGAGCCCAGGACATTTCGGCTTTCAAGACGGCTTGTGCAGAAAGAGCTGCCATCTTGGCTCTGCTATATTCCCTGATGAATCGTGGGTGACGCTTTGGGCCTGGCCTCCATGTAGACCCACAATACAGGAGGGATATTGGGCTCAGCAGTAGCCGGGACATTTGAAAGTGACGTTTCTTTTTGGAATCGCCCCGCGCGCGGCCACCACACATAAAGAGAACTGTGAGGAAGGATAGCACCTTCCCATCCTGTCTGTTCTGTGGAAACAGCTGCAGGGACCAGGCAGGCTTTCCTCAGAGATTTGGGCCTAATATGCCTTAATGCTGTCCCCTGGCTGGCTAGGAAAAACTGCCCCATGTTGATGGCTGAGCCGACGTTCAAGGAAAATGGAGTCACCGGAGATTCAGCCTTGGGCTGCGGGATGTAGCTCAGTAGGCCAAGAGCTGGTTTAGCCTGCACAGAGTGCCTTTTCAGTTCCTAGCACCGCACCATCCGGTGATGGATGTGTGCCTGTAATCACAGCCATAGAGAAGGTGAAGGCAGGAGGATGAGGAGTTCCAGGCCAGCATGGGTCACATGAGAGACTCTGGTCAACAACAAAATACCCATAGTGTCATCATCAGTCGGGCTTGTGGCATGGAGGGGCCAGAGCTGAGCTGAGCAGGCCAGGTCAGCACTGTCAACCCAGCCCAGAGTGGGTGTTAGCTGCCCTCTCTGAAGCTGTGGATCTGTGTAGAGTACCGTTGCAGGTGGCCCTGGGGCTGGTCCTCCGTGGAACCTAGCGTGGCCCCAGCCACCTGCTGCTGTTGCTGCTGCTGCTGTTGCTGGTGATGGTAGTGTTGGTAGAGTTTAGGACCTGGCGCAGGACCCGGCCCCTCCAGCCCCGGGAGGCGACTGCTGGACATAGTGAGTATGGTGGCAGTCAGCGACTTGATATAGTTCTTGGCCAGCGTGAGGGTCTCAATCTTGGAGAGTTTCTTGTCAGCCCGCACGTGCGGGATGACCTCACGCAGCGCTTGGAAGGCGTTGTTGAGTTTATGCATCCGTTGTCGTTCCCGCTCATTGCTCTCCAGTCGCCTCTGGATACTATTCTCCCTGCGGCCACCAGACCCCTGTCGCCGGCGGCTGACCTCTGCTCGCTGTCCACCTGCACGGGCTGTCCTACTCCGAAGACCCTTCGTCAGCTCGGACCCCCCTGAGCCTGACTGGGGTCTGTCGGGAGTCTGCTCTCCTGGGGTGGTTTCTGTGTCCTGCACGGATGTCCGGCGCCGAGGAGGTCGGTTCTTGGTCTTCATCGCTTGTTTTCCCAGGAGGTGGTGGCTGGAGGAGGCCCTTCGAACTGAAATTGAGAACACAGCCCCTCTGCAGTCATTCAGTGTGCTGGGGGGGGGGGGGGCGGCATGGCTGTCTCATTGCTGTTTTCCAATGCAATGCTATCAGCAGCCAGTACAGCAGACCACGGGTGCACAGTGACACCTATGCACTTCCCATTCACGCTGAGCCCTGTCCTCCTTGCTCTCACACGGACACATTTTTCTCCCACTTGCAGACTCCCCCTTCTCACTGATCTGGGAACCCTTTCCAGGTCCCATGCCCCTTGTTATTGTCATGTACCTCCTCAACCTAGGTGACCCTTGACAATTTATTTTAACCACCCAGGAAGAGGTCCCAACCTTGGCTTATGGGGTCCCCCCCACCACCACCACTGTCATTTGTCCCAGAGACAGGCAGCACTCATTAGACAGCGTGTCTCTCCGCAGCTCTCCTGGACGGACATGACACAGGCGCAGACACTCTCAGAACCAGAACAGCTCCCAGGTCAGATTGACAGTTGCCAAGGCCCTGCAGCAGCCCCCAGTTCCACCACGTGGATGGCACCAGCCAGTCTGAGTGGGAGCCACCATCTGTGTTTTCCTCCCACCCTGAGCCAGACGTCCATCTGGTCCTGCCTCTGGGTCCCCTCGCAGGAGTCCCATCCAGTTCCCCCAACCCCTTGCTTTACCTGGGGATCCGATCCGAGGCCGCACGCGCTGAGGCTGCCCACGGGGGACAAGGACACGTAGCTTTAGCCACCACGGGCGGGGCCGCGGGAAGCATGTAAATGAGTTCGCTGGGCGGGGCCAGGGCGGCACCTGCGGCCACGCCCCCCGCTCTGGGGACCCGTGCGGACCAGCTTCCCCTCTCCCTCTGGGTCTGAGAGCCCGCGGTCTCCGCGGACCCGCTGGGGCGGGGGAAACCCCCAGACTGCACCTGGCCAGTGCACCTGGCCTGGGGTTAAGGCTCAGAACAGAGTCTAGGATAAGCCTCCCCGCGTAATCTTACAGGAACGGCAGCCACATCCCTGAACAAAGTGGGCTCGATCTCTCCTTCCCTGCCCCAGAACACCTTGAATTTTCCAGCGGACCCTGCGGGTCTTAAGGAACACAGCTTCTCCCCGCTGGAATATGGTGGGTCAGGAAAGCTACCCAGGTCACTAGATCTCCAAGTGGCAAGGTGTCAGTCTCTGAGAGTCAGAAAATTAGGCTATAAAAAAACAAGCACACCCGCTGCCTACCTGCTCTAATTGATGGCACCTGCCTGCCTGTCTCCATTTCCCCAGGTTACAAGGGAATTACAATATAAAAGGTTATGTGGCAGGGAGGCGGCTCTGTGGGTAGGGACAGACACCTGACATCAAATCTGATGACTGAGTCTGGGACCCACAAGGTGGAAGGAGAGAGCTAACTCCCCCAAGCTGTCCATGAGTATCATGGTGCTCACAGGAAACAGGTTTTCCTCCTGGCCTTAAACAATTTTTTTGGTTGTTTGGTTTTGTTTTGTAAGTGTGTGTGCGCTCACAGGTCAGATGACAACTTGCAGGAGGCTGTTTTCTACTTCTACCGTGAGTTCCGGGGCTGAAGCCATTAGGTTTGGCTACAAGTGACAGCCATTTTGTTGGCTGTAGCAGCCATGGCTGCCCTGGAGCTCCTGATCCTCCTCCAGCCTCTGCCTGAGTGCTAGAATTAAAACTGGGTACTGACACACTCAGCTCAACTTCTGTGCTTTTGACTCAACTATTGACAAAAACGTGCTGAGAATTATCTATGTATTCTTTAATCCAGTGAGTGCTGTGGCAGTGTGGTACCGGCTCCCTTTCTTTTTCTGTTTGAGACAGACTCCATAGCTTAGGCTGTCCTCAGACTCATGGCAATCCTCCTGTCTCAGCCTCCTGGTACAAGGATTATAAGTGTAGTTGGTGACTATGCTCAGCTAAACAGATTTTTCCCCCATGGGCTGATAGGACATGTCAAAATGCAGCCAGAAGACTCTGGGTGAAGTCTCATATTTGGCAGACTTGGGTGCCAAACCTGTGACCCAGCCCGCCCATGGGCAATGTCACCTCCCTCATGTCTCTTGGCCATAAAGGAGAGAACCGGAGAAAGTCAGAGGTCATGGAGACATCCTACTATTGCATAGGACAGCTATTGTTTGAGACTGGACCTCATCCATTCCATAGCCCAGGCTGGTCTTAGGCTCATGGCAATTCTCCTGCCTCAGTATCCCAGGTGCTGGGGTTAAAGGCGTGTACCATATCCAAGACCAGCGAAAGGCTGTGATGTTTAACGTGTTGGTTCATGTGTGGTGTGGGCGCATGTGCACATGCACGGAGTATGAAGGTAAGAGGTCAACATCAGCTGTTACTTCTCAGGTGCTCCACCATTGTTTGCTTGAGAGGCTCTCTCGGGACAGGATAGGATGCTAGGCTGACCAGTGAGCCCCAGGGATCTGCTGCCTGTCTCCCCAGAACTGGATGACATGCGTGCAGCCTCCACCCTACCTGGCCTTTCCATTTTTAGACATCATGGGTTTAAAATTGAACATGGGTCAAATAAGCCATTTTCCAGCCTGAAGGGCCAGTTGTGAGCTTCTTGAAGTTGTACTTGGGGGCTGGGCCAAGCCAAGGCCTCATAAACCAAATCTCACCTGAACTCCTCAGTAAGTAGAAATGCTTGGATTACAGAAACCACAGCCACACGTGCAGGATCTACAGTGCTCTGTGACCCATCCTCGTGCCCTCAAGACTGTGGGGGGCTCAGAGACCCCAAAGCACCTCACTAATTCTCCACATGGAAAGAACAAGGAATAAACGTAGCAACGGAGTTTATAAATATATAACTATATTTATTTTGAATATTAAATAGTTTTTAAATTACAAGCAATTTATTGAATCACACTAAGCTTCAATATACAGTAAAAATCTTACAATTTAAAAATGTACACAATTTAAACTCCAAGTTCATTAACTGTTATTTTGCCGTGAACTTTCTGACTGTGTGAAGTACAACCCAGTAGGTGGCAGGCCTGGAGGGTGTGACTGCCTCACCCAGGTCTCAAGCTGTGGACATGATCAAACAGTGGGCACATGCACAAGTCTGGTCGTCAAGACCCAGCTTCGCCTGTGCAGGCTTCAGAAACCAAACACCACATGTTCAGCCACTGAGATGGCTATGGGTGACGCAATACTGTCAGAGCATCTTAAGAACCTATTTAGAAGTTAAACGGAGTTTCCTTATGGCCAGACGCTGCCACCCTGTTTGCTACCTAAGGAATATTGAGATGTATGTTTGAAGTAACCGTGTCTGCCCAGTCTCTCGAGGTGGGTGCTCTGAGGTGTAGCACACAGAACCTGACACTTGGTTACACCTGAGATTTCAGGCAATGGGCTGAGGCGGGGGGGGGGGGGTTAGGCGCTGCCTGCTTTCTTCCCCAGCCCTGGGGACAGACATGCAATAGGTCACTAATTCTACAAATACTCTATGAGAAATATGAAGAAAAAAAAAGGCATTTAAAATGTGTTTAAAATGGCATTTCACAGCAGGGAGACAGACCTCCTTAGACAAAGTCATCTTCCGAAAAACAGTCAGGCCTCTACAGCTGGAAACAGAGGCCACTGGCAACTGTAGCCTTTCAGTGACTGACTCTGGCCAGGCAGAGTCTGAGTCTCATGGGGAGGGGACTACATTTTTCTTTCTGACTTATGATCAGTCTTCATATAATAAATGGAGGATAGCAAAGGAAGACATGGAGTGCTCATTATTATTTTATTTTTAAAGAGAACTTCAAAGATCAGTTTCCAGTCTGATAGGTAGAAGATGGGCACTCAGGAAGGCAGGAAAGGACCACTGGGTCCAACCCCGAGCCAGCTACAGGGCCACTGATTTCACTGCTTGTTGAATGAGCAAGTCTGGAAGCCCACCAACAGCAACCAAATTATCACTGAAACAAAACCAGCTGGGTGTGGTGGAGGAACTTGGGAGGCAGAGGCAGGCAGATCTCTGTGAGTTTGAGGCCAGCCTGGTCTACAAAGCATGTTCCAGGACAGCCAGGACTACACGGAAAAACCCTATCTTGAAAAAGCCAAAAACAAAAACAAAAAACAAAACAAGACAAAACCCATATTGGATGGCAAAGCACATGCTCAGGAATTTAATCTATGGCGATGTCTGTATATCGCTTGGGACTTTGGGAGGGTGCACTGACAAGTGTTACACACTAGTCTTCCCTTCCATGCGATGCCACCCACCCAACTCAAGATATAAAATGCTTTTGTTTTGGCAATTAACCATGAGAGTGATACAGATATAAATATAAATGGGATTGTATTGTTAAAATTCCCTCAACATGGTGAAAGATGGCCAGCCCTCAGCCATCAATAAATCTACCCCGGGCTGGCTGTGTAAGAAGGCTATATATAGAGTCTATGGATCCCCGTGATTGTATCAGTGAATCTGAACTTCTTAAACCTATAATTTGAAAAGAAAAAAATCTTAATATAACTGCTTCTCTCCTTCTCAACTAAGACTGGTAGATAGAGGTAAAAAAAAATCAGAAATTTCACACAGCAAAAAATTTAGTTATGATAATTTTGGCAAAATTACTTTCAAATGCCCTGTTTGTAATATCCATGTCACAAGATCCAGTGCTTTCTATGGAGTCCCGGCATGCTAGGCCTGCACCAAGTACGGGAAAAGGAGACTCTATTCTTAATTGTCTTCTGTTGATTGTAAAGTTATTGCTTAGTATAAAAAAATTCATGGATCGAATCAAGAGTTGATAATAAAGATCATAATTTGCTATGTAAACTGACGCCGACATCCACACTCGCACTCTGTAGGAGCGCCCAAGTCCCTCTGATTGACATCACCATGTCCCAGTCAGGGCTGGAGACACCCCAACGTCACACTGGAGTCTGGATAGTGGGGTCAGCACCGGGAAGTATTGGGGTGATCAGCCCATGTAAGAGCCACCCCAACAGGTGCAGTTCCCGCTCAACATGGCATTGCCATGGCATTGGCCGCCAACACTTCCTTCCTTACGTCAAAGCGGACTCCTGGCCAGCAGAGTGAGGCCAGCCTTGTGTTGGGGATACCAGATCCTTCGATGCTGAGGCTATGCTGGAGACTTAAGATCCCTTTCAGAACAAGAGGAGAGCAGAGTGCTTGACACAGAATGGGAGGCATGTGTGGGTCCCCCAGGGTTGCTGGAGGCCCTGCAGGTGCAGAGCGCTGCCGTCTCCTGGGTGCTGTGTCCTGGAATGGGAAGCCCCAACCCCAGCCATTTGCAAACAGCTCTCTCAGCAGCATCCACACTGGACAAACTGCTCTTTGCACCCACCGTTCTTTGTGGGGCCTCAGAGGTCCCCGCCTGCCTGCAGGACATATGAGAACTCTTGCAGGCTGGCCTCTGTGGAGAGGAAGTAGTGTGGGCCTCATCTGCCACACCAAAAAATGGCCCTGGGCACTGAGAGCACTGAGTTCTGGGTGCATCTCTTATTGGATTTTTACCAAGAGGATTTAAAAGCACAAGAGGCAGAACAGGCTGCTCAGAGAATCCACCTTATACAGAAACATGCTTGATGCAATCAACAAAACTAAGCAGCAGTTCTGAACTCATCAGAAATATTTCCTCTAGGAACATAGAACACAAACACCCAGAGTCAGCATGGCCTGGGAAAAAGTACACTTCCCACAGCTCTGAAGACAGAACACTCAAAATATTGAAGCTTTACAGTACCATGCAGGGCAAACACACGAGAAGACAGGAAAAAAAAGAAAGAAAACAAAAACAAAACAAAACAAAACAAAAAAGCCTAAAAAACAGTGGACAGCACCATCTTGGCCTGCCATGTTTTCCTTGTATAATTTACGATGCTGTACAATATTGGGAGCTCAAACACTCACCCACAGTGCAGTCAGACAGCAATTAGTGATTTCCTTAAAAAACAATAAATATGGCTCACTTGTGACCATTCCCCTGGTGTACCCCTTTGTGGCACCTGTGCCCAAACTAGAAGCTCAGATGTGGTGGGGAAGACACCCATGACCGGGGGCGCACAGGTCCCCAACACTCATGCGCCACAGCCATGTGGAAGTGCAGCCACCTCAACAGGATGCCCAGCACAGAGCGCGTCTAATGCACGAGCAGGACAGGCGAGGGCTGCAGAGGGAGCTGGCTTCCTGAGCTTTATGTCAGCCACCAAGGAGTCGATGCCGTCGCTCAGGCGGACATGCAGAAACGCGGCTTGGGCCAGGAGAGTGTGTCCACAGCCGCCTAGTCTTTCTCTCCATCTTCACTGCTGCCTATTTCCCAAAAAGAAGCAACATGACAAAGAAGGTCAGCTTTAAGAATTGACTACCCAGATCAGACTGGTAGGAAAAGGAGCTATAGCTGCTGTCTGGCTGCTTCATGCCTTCCTGTCTCTCCTTCCCACAGCCTGCAGGGTTCTGCACACACAGCTGCTTGGCTCCCACAGTGGCTCCATGGCCACAGTCAGGGGCACTGCAGTAACCTAGTCTGACCTGTGCACCTGCCCCCACAGAGATCCTTAGGCACAGGCATTATCTCATCGGCACAGGTGAAAACTATGTAAACAAATAAAAGCACTTTATATCCTACATTTATTATTTGATCTGTAAACTTCAAATAAAAAATGTACCTATTAACATTTATCTTTCGATCTTGGTATAGGGAAAGAGGCCCATATGTTCAGGTATTGCTACTTCAAATTGGTCCCTGCTGTGAATTCCCAGCTTGCCCTCTGGTATCACACGGAGACCAAGACTTAATGGTAAAATCAACACTGCCAGGGAAGAGACGGGAGAGCCTGGGCTCCAGTCCAAACCACAGGTCAAGCGTGCCCAGAACGGGTGCCTGTGCAGGGCGCTCCTCTGGGAGGGAAGTGTGACCTGAGGAAGCAGGGCTGGCAGAAAGGGGAAAGAAAACAGCCCTCTCCAGGACCTCCAAGATCTCTAGGGCCAGGCTAGCAGGGCTATACAGAAACGAGCATTGGGAGAGACTCTGAATGTGGGAAGCACGGCCACATATGCACTGTCCAGCTCGTGAGAGACACACCAGGCCAGTTATTTCAGCTACTTGGGAATCTGAGAAAAAAAGATTCAAAGTTCAAAGCCAAACTAGATACAAGATAGGCAGGGTGACTTGGTGAGACTTTGTCTCAAAAACAGAACAAAACAGAGTAAGAAGAGACCTGGGATGAAGTTTAGTGGTAAAGGAGTGAGGGGCTGGGGTGTGGCTCAGTGGGAGAGACCCTGCCTAGAATCCCCCAGTGAGGGGCTGGGGTGTGGCTCAGTGGTAGAGCCCCTGCCTAGAATCCCCCAGTGAGGGGCTGGGGTGTGGCTCAGTGGGAGAGCACCTGCCTAGAATCCCCCAGTGAGGGGCTGGGGTGTGGCTCAGT
>NW_004949125.1:3885456-3891567 GCF_000317375.1 Microtus ochrogaster | reverse complement strand
GAGGGGCTGGGGTGTGGCTCAGTGGGAGAGCACCTGCCTAGAATCCCCCAGTGAGGGGCTGGGGTGTGGCTCAGTGGGAGAGCACCTGCCTAGAAACTCTAGTAAGGGGACGTACCTTAACGTTGGAACAACATGCTTAGTATACCTGAGGAACCACATCCCACCACAAACTGAGATTTTCAAGCAAATGAATAATCTACTCAGGAAAGACTAAATAGCATCAAATCATCATTCCTTTGGGTCTAGGGTAGATGAGCATTCCTGGCTGAAAGCCATCAAGCTTCTACCACGGCCCCACCCCCAGCACATGCAGGGCTCCTCTCACCTCCTTGTTCAATGTCTGAGTCCGTGAGGTGTGTGAGAGAGAAGCTGGCAATGTTGGCAGGAGAGATGGAGAACCTGGAGCAGGGGGACACATGTGGCCAGTTCTGCTCTGCACTCCTGGCCGGTGGTGGGGGAGAAAAGTATTTGGAGGTTTGAAGAGAAGGCTTGGAACCCAGAAGGCTTGTTGTTTTGGACATGAAAGGATCTGGGGAGAAGTCATCATCCCATTCAAAGCCTCCACCTGCGGTAAGAACATCACCCTGTTATCACCTTATGCAATCAATTTACGATAAGGAGAGGGAGCCCAGGGCATGCGGCACAATCGGCCAACAGATGGCAGAGCAGAAACACAAGAGGGAATGTGTTTCTTCAGGGGACATTTAAAAACAAGTTATATGTTTCTTTCCAACAGTGTTAGCATTAGCCAGGCGTGGTGGCACACATCTTTAATCCCAGCACTTTAGAGGCAAAGAGGGGGATCTTGCTTATATTCCAGGCTAGCCTGGTCTACAGAGTGAGGCTCTGTCTCAGAGACCAGCAAACAAAACAAAACAACAAAACAACTCCCCAAATAATGTTCCTTTCCCCAGCTTTTGCAACTGATCAACACAGCACTGACGAATACCTTCTTCATCCGTGGAGCTCTCCGAATTCATGCACCTGCCCAGGTAGGGTGAGCCTGATGCTGCTGCTGGGCTGCTGGGCCCAGGACCATGTGCTTCTCCTCCACAGTGCCCCAGTTCTTTGGTGGGAGTTTCCTGAAAAGCCAGACAAATATTCTAGTTTTCAGAGCCCACTCTCTAACCACACCCAGGCTGACAGACTCATCAGATGAGGTGTCCTAAGAAGAGTTATTTACTTTACGTGAGGAAGAAGGCCTCGGGCCTTCAGGATTTGGAATTACAATGATTATGAGCTGCCAAATGGATGCTGGGAACCCAGGTCCTACGTGAAAGGACCCATGAACCATCTCTCCAGTCCCAACCCCCACCACCCTTTTGACACAATCTCCCTATGTGGACCAGGTTGGCTTCAAATTCTAGACATGTGCCCACCTCTCAGCCTCCTTTAATCACTGGGATTAAAGGTGTGCACCAGCAAGACAAGTTCTTTCCAGCACCATTTTTCTTTTCTTCCTTCTTTCCTCCCCTCCCCACCCAAAACAAGGTTTCTCTATGTAGCCCTGGCTGTCCTGGAACTCACTCTGTAGTGAGTCCCGGCTAGTCTGAACTCACAGGGATCCACCTGCCTCCACCTCCTGAGTGCTGGAATTTAAGGTATATGCTACCATCACTTGGCCTCTTCCTTTTTTTAAAAGACAGTATCTTACTATGTAACCCCAGGGTCTCAAACTTGCTATCTAGCTCATGCTGGCATCAACTCTTGATCCTTTCAGCCTCTTGAATGATGGGAATACAGGCCTGTGCCACTATATATGGCGAAGTCCTGCCATACCTGGTCCCTCTAATGCACTGTATAAGGCATGTGAAACAGTCCTAAAACCTCTGAGAAGAACACAAACAAGCAGATGCAGGAGGGAAGAGGCCCAGACTTCAGAGTGGCACCGAGCTGGCACTGCATGGCAGACATGTTGCCTTTGGAATGCCCTGGCCTGGACAGGGTTGCTGGAGAAGCCTTTGGTTCTGGTTCTAGTAAAGGAAGGCCCTTCTAACCCTCAGAGTGGGACAACTCAAGGGTCCTTTCTCTCCTTGTCCTGTCACCCCCATCTCCATGCAATCTGATGGCTGGTTCTGAAGAGCACCCCTGGCGTTTCATACGATTTTCCTTCTTGTGTGGCAGACTTGGGCACCAACTTTCTGTCTGGAGGACCAAGAGGGTGGACAAGGCTGGGATTACAGGGCTATCATCAAGGGGAGGAGCTTAGAAAAGCAACTAGACAAGTATTGAGGAGTTTCTGGGCCTACCCTTGGGCTGACCCCAAACAACACAGCAAAGTTGTGAAAACTGGACGGTGCAAGATGAGAGGGTGCCACCAAGTTCCAGCCCGGCCAGGGGCACAGCACCAGGCCGCAGAGTCGAAAGAGGAACTAGTACTGATACCGAAGCTCACAGGAGGCTGGCTGGTGCTTGTGGCCTGAAGCCAGCTGTGAAGGCCTAAAACAAACATATCAACACTCCCCATCAACTGAAAGGACAGATGCCCTGTAGCATGCTGGGAAGACACAAAATCTAAAGTGAGTCAGCCTTCAAGGAGCCAGGGCAACCTTACTTCACAGAAGAAATGATCCACACAGGTGTCAAAGGTCACAAGCACTGGGATTATCTGAAGAGAATTTAGACGGTGAGGTCAAATGCTGTTGGGAAAGAGCTGTCGACTCAGAATCTATGCTGGGGAAAACATCCTCAGCAGTAAGGATGCGATGAAGAAACGGCTGTCAGTGGGTGCAGGGGAAAGAGAAGCTGAGAAAAGCTGAATGAACTTCTGCAAGTAGAACAAGACACAGACAGGAACCGGGGAACTAGCGCTGAAGACAGAACAAAAGGAGACAGAATCAAATATAAAATATAAAACCATCTGCCTTGAGTTTTTTTTCACAAAAATTATCAGATTGCTTTATTTATTTTATTGTATACTTATTCATTTACTCTGTGGGAGGCACGGGACTGCATATGCCATGGCACACATGTGGAGGTCGGAGGGCAACTTGTGGGAGTCACTTCTCTCCTTCCTCAGTGTAGGACCCAGGGACTGAACTTTGGTTGCTGGGCACTTTTCCTTAGTGAGCTATCTTGCTAGCCTTTGTGTGCACCCCACTGTGTGTGTGTGTTAGTTAAGGCAAGGTCACCCAGGCTGGCCTCCAACTAGCTTAGCTGTGTAGCCAAGGATGACCTTGAGCGTCTGATCCTCTTGTCTCCACTTCCTGAGTGCTGGGATTATAGTTTGTGGACCACCATGCCCATCTTATGGGGTGCTAGTATTTATGCATGCTAGGCAAGTACTTTACCAACCAAGCTTCACCCCTAGCTCACGTGAGCTCATGAATTTCTTAAAATGTCTGATGACTGAAAGTAAAGTACACTGCACTATTTTTTGTTTGTTTGGTCATGGTGTCTTAGCCAGGCAATTGTTCTACCACTGAGCTACACCCCCAGATCCTGACGAGATTTTTCAGTGGATGGAGATATAAAGTACACAACACAGTCAAGAATGAGGGACAGTAACACTCAGAAGGAAAGACTCTATACTCTAGCTGAAGAGGAGAAACACTGATTCCAAGCCCACCCAAATAAACGTGATGAACTCCCTGGAAGTATAACACCAGGGTACATGAACACCCGCCAACACTGTTCCGGAGGAAGGAAGTAGACGGAATGGGAAGAGCAGAGGCAAGTGACACACCTAAACCCAAGCACAGCACTGAAAACAGATGTTCAGGGGCTGGGAAGATGCTTTAGTCCAGACAGCGCTGCCACATAAGCATGAAGATGTGAGTTTAGACCCTGGGCACCTATAGCCAGGCATGGGGGCAAACACCTATAATCCTAGCAATCGCCTCACTAGCCCCCATAAATAGAATTAGTTCATACCAGAAAGATAAAAGAAAATTTCCAACTGGAGCCAGCCAGCTGGCTTGGTAGGTAAAGGTGCCTGCTGCCAAGGCTGATGGCCTGCCTGGAGACCCACAAAGTGGAAGGAGAGAACCAACTCTTCCAAGTTGTCCTCTGACCTCCATATGTACACTGTGGCATAAGTGCACATATACTCAATAAATAAAAGTGTAATAAATGTATAAAATAAATGCAATAACAATTATAAAAAAGAAAATCTCCAAGTCTTAGAAATTACATAATATACATATAAGACTCTGATGGGTCAAAGACGAAATCTTAAAAGAAAATGGGAAGCCGGGCGGTGGTGGCGCACGCCTTTAATCCCAGCACTCGGGAGGCAGAGGCAGGCGGATCTCTGTGAGTTCGAGACCAGCCTGGTTTACAAGAGCTAGTTCCAGGACAGGCTCCAAAACCACAGAGAAACCCTGTCTCGAAAAACCAAAAAAAAAGAAAATGGGAAAACAATCTGAGCTGGATGAAAATAAAAGTACAATGTATTTAAAATTTGTGGAAAGTAGCCATAGCAGCAAAAAGAAAATTAAGAAAATTTATACCATTTAAGTCTAATAGGAAAAAAAAGTCTCAAGTCCCAAGTTTTTACCTTAAGAATCTAAAAAAGGGGGCTGGAGATCACTGGCTGTTCTTCCAGGGAACCTGGATTTGATTCCCAGCACCGACATGCCTGGGGAATCTAATGTCCTCTTCTGGCCTCTGTGGACACCGTGTGCGTGTGGTACACAGACATACATGCAGATAAAACACCCATACATTAACAACAAAACAAAACTAGAAAATGAAAAGCAAAATAAACCCAAGCGAGTAGAAGGAAATACTAAAGATGAGGTAGGAATCAATGAAATTGAAAAGGGAAAACAAAATAAAGGAAAAAAAAATCATCACAAAAGCAAAGCCATTCTTTGGAGAGACTAACACATCTTCCAGTGTCTCCAGAAGCTCCCTGAGGAAGAAGGCACTTCCCTAGTCATCCATCGAGCCACTGCCCTGAAATCCCAGCCAAAGACAGCATCAAACAGTAGAGCTAAACAAAGCAACCAGAGAGCCCCAAACCTCACCAACTCTACAAATGAAAGAGGCAGGTTCTCTTCTGGTCTTAGGAGCCATCTTGGCTGGATGGTTCTGGAGGTCAGGCTTGAGGAGAACCCTGGAAGCAGCAGGAGGTAGGTAGGCAGTCACCTGGCCCACCTAGGAGCTAGGCTCAGTCAGGTGTGTGTTTTTCACCACCCACCCAATCCCACATGCAGCAGTAAACGGGAGGGTTTTATTTGCTTACTTTTGATCTGCTGCTAGCCACCTAGGGTTCAGCAAGCCAGGCGCACACTCTATGGCTGGCCTGTAGCCCAAGCCCTGAGAAGCTTGGTAAGAAGGAAGGTGATAGCGTACAGCATCCTCGGGACGAAGGCCGACAGTAGGAACTGGAAGCCTTCACTGTGGGACCCTAAGAAGCTACCTCCCAGAGGCCAAGATGAAGCCAAGGGCTTAGCTCTGAGAACTGAGAAAAAAAAAAAAAACAGTACGAGCAGTATCAAAGACACCAAGGACCCTGTATCTTCTGGCATATAGTGGGAACTACTCTTGGGTGCTATGACTTCAAAGCTTAATCATAATCTGATTCAAGAAACAAATTCAGGGCCCACATGTGACGGTTAACATCCAGCACTAAGGAGACCAAGGCAGCAGCACTATTAGTTCAAGAACAGCCTGAGCTACATACAAGTCTCAAAAACAAAGACTAGGGATAGATGGCAGTGACAGTATACTACCAGCCCAAGGTCCTGGGATCCATTAACAACCACATAAAACTAGTAATTCAAAGTTTACAAAGACCAACAAACAAAGAACACAGAGGAAGGAAGGGGCTGGGAGATGGTTCAGTGGTAAAGTGCTTGCATGAAAGCCCAAGGACCCAAGTTCAATCCCTCACACCCATGTAAAAAGTTAGGTGTCTAGGGCTCAGCAGTTACAAGTACTAGCTGCTCTTCCAGTAGACCTGGGTTTGATTCCCAGCACCCACGCATGGTAGCTCACAACCATCTGTAGCTCCAGTTCTAGGGGATTCCTCTTCTGACCTTTTTGGGATCCAGGCTTGTAAGTGGTACACAGAAGTTTTTGTTTTTAATTCTTAAAACAGGGAGCCCCTGATTCAATGAGATAGCTAGTCTCAAAAAATAAGATAGACAGCAGTCAAGGAAGACA
>NW_004949125.1:3865109-3885356 GCF_000317375.1 Microtus ochrogaster | reverse complement strand
AGAGAGAGAGAGAGAGAGAGAGAGAGAGAGAGAGAGAGAGAGAAGAAAGAGAGCTCTCCAGTTATAAGCTGTTCCATTTTCAAGAAGCCTATCTACCCACCACGCCACCAAGGGTCAAAGCAGAAGAGCTGTCCTATTCTCCAGACTCACCCTGCAGGGCTGGCCATTGTTTCTTAGAGTTCCCTGCCAGCAACTGTTCTAGGCCTGCACCCGTGTTGGGTGTTAGTGCCAATTGTCAGATTCTAAAATTCGGTCAACTAATTTCAGTGGAATTCTGTTAGGAGATCCAGGAAGAATGCCCAGGACTCTCCCTTAACTGAATGCAAATGCCCTGTACAAAATTAATTTCTGCTGATT
Source organism: Microtus ochrogaster (assembly GCF_000317375.1). Taxonomy (NCBI): domain Eukaryota; kingdom Metazoa; phylum Chordata; class Mammalia; order Rodentia; family Cricetidae; genus Microtus; species Microtus ochrogaster. The sequence continues at coordinate 3,884,999 of NW_004949125.1, read as the reverse complement.
CTTGGAACATCATCAGTCTCAGATGACTTCCACATTACCATAGTCTGCTGTCTCAATAGCAATTAAAAGACAAGACCACAAAGCTAGGCATAGTGGACACCTTTAGTCCCAGCACTCAGGAGGCAGAGGAAAGTGTATTTCTGAGTTCAAGACCAGCCTGCTTTGGTGAGTTCCAGGCAGAGCTATACAGAGAAACCCTGTCTTAGAAAAATAAATAACCATCAATAAAATGAACAAGACCACAGCTGTGATGACATGAATGATGCCCTCCTGGGGAGCCTAGTGTGCTTGTCCTGAACTCATGGCATACTGAGGGCATGAGGCAGCCAAAGATGTCTGCTTTGCTTTCACTGCCTGCCTCGAGTGTGACAAGACAAGCTGAAGCCCGTCACATCCCAGGTGGCAGTCATTAGGAAAAGGTTACTTCTAAGGCTTAGAATCTCAGCGCCATGATATGAGAGCCAAGACAGGTTTCTTATCAAAGGCATGGACACTGCTCCAAGCTGGAAGGTGATGATACAGATGGACTGGATTAGTGAGGGGAAGTCGGCACGAAGAATAATGGAACCAAAAGGATGGGTGTCTTGTGGAGCCAAAAAACAAAACCAGTGGTAAAGCACCTGCCAAGCAAGCAAGAGGACTGGAGCGCAAGTCCCCAGCACCCAGGTAAATGCCGAGAAGGATGCACCTGTCATCCCAGGGCTCTCCAGAGCAAGCTGGCTGGGATGAGCTGAAGCAGCGAGTTCTGAGTTAGGTGAAAGAACCGGCCTCTCTATCATGTGGAAAGGAATACACCGTCACCAACCTTGTCCCCCACACACATGCAAACGTATATACCCAAACAATACATACATAAAAGGAAAGAAAAGTCTGAATTTTTAAAAATAGAACCAAATCAGGCCACAGTTAGCTTCACACCTTCTTGAAATTCTCTACACTATAAAGAGAAAGAAGTCTGAGATACCTGGTCAAACAGGTAAACGGTGACATCATCAAAAAATGTCACTGCCTTCTTTTCCTTCTTCCAGTCATCTGGCAGCTGCTCAATAGCCTCAGCAGCTGAGGGTTTCAACAAACTCCGCAAGTGCCTGCCATCATCATTACTAACTATAATGGGCACCGGGTGCTCTGTGTCGTCTTCTGACTCAGAGCTAAGGCTGTGCAAGTTGAAGGCCCGCAGGTCCTCGTCCGAGTCGTCACTGTTCTCATCTTCCTCATCAGCATCCATCCCATCCTCTGAGAGGTCCAGCACCCCAGACACACAGAGTTTGCCGAGGTACTTCCCTTCGATGTCTGGTTCCTTCAGCTTCGGGCCCTCGAAGTGGCTGGACATGGACTTATCCAGTGTGGAACTTGTGTATGCAAGGAGTTCATTAGTGTTGGTGCCGGTAGAGGCCAGGGTGCATGGGCGATCTTCCTGTGTCTCTAGGTCATCACAGCTGCTAAGTTCTGAATTCAGCAAACTAAAAGGGCTGCTGGCCTCATCATCCACAGGAAATGTCTCTCTGGAAGCATCAGCTGGTGTGGGCTGCAACATTTCTTGTAGTTCTGACTGACAAGAATTCTGCAAAGCAGACACCTGACTTTGATCTGGCTGACTCTGTGGGGCTTCCAAACAGCTGTCTCCGACATCAGAACTTTCCTCTGGAACAACAGGCTCGGGTGGGGACTGGCCTTTTACCAAGGCCGGGGCAGAGGCAGATGTCACTGGGACCTCCTCAGGCTTTTTATCTGGCTCTGAGTCATTGTCTGAGAAGTATGCAGAGTCTCGATACGAACTCTGGGTGCCTAGTGTGAAGCTCTGAGGGTGGCCTTCAGCACCCCTGTGGCCATCACCCGCATCTGAGATGACAATGACTGGATTGGGAGGCAAACTGTTCTGGCCACTGTCACCTGCTGCAGTCGTGTCTGAATCAGCAGCGCCCTCAGGTGCAGGGTGCAGGGTCCACTCAGGAGACTCCAGGTTCTCTGTTTCATAGCCACTATCTGCGGGCTTATCAGGGGGCAAGAGTTTCTGCGGGGTGTGGGAGCCAAGGGACTCTAGCAATGCCTCATGGACATCCACTGAGTCCAGGGAATCTGGTGTCTCCACAGACTGCTCTGAGGTGGGGATGGGTGTTGACAAACTGTCTTCTAAGAGGCTATCTTGGCTGGTGGAGTCTGAGGAGAGGGCAGATGCCAAGGCTGCATCTTTGGGGGCAGCCTTGTAATTGATCTCATTTAAAGCCTCCACAGTTTCCGAGCTTTTCTCCAGTGAGCTGCCACTAAGAAGGTCTTCTGAAAATGGCTGATTTTGTAAATCCTGTCTGGATTCTGGAAGACTACTCCCCATACTACCCTGACCAGTAAGACCATCATTCACAAAAGTGGAGTCTCTTTTGGTGAGATCCAAGGCCTCCTTGTTTTGGCAAGTGATGTCTGGGGGTCCATCACCCTTATCATGAGTTTTGGCATCAGTAAGAGTTTCATCTGAAGTAGTCATAGGGCTGGGGCTTACAGCCAGGCAGATGGAGTCCTCAGGGACTCTGACATCTATAAAAGATTTGAGTTCTCCTGGCCTTAGAATTGAATCTAAGGGGCCATTAGAAGGTGCTTCTTCTGTGAGTGAGGCCGGAGGTATCTGCACTTCTGGGGAGGCTTGTGGTGACGTACTGTCCTGAGGCATGACACCTGTACCTTCATTCTCTCCGCTCATGCTTTCCTGTGACAGAGGAAAGCCCAGTGTTGTCTCAGGAAACTCAACTTCAGAACTCAGAGAGTCTCTCTGGGGTGAACCTAACAGCGTCGAGGTAAAACCTGCATTCTTAAGTTCTGTTTGAAGATCGTTCACTGGCTCCTTGCTAGGCAGCGAGTCTTTCAGAAGATTTTTCTCCTGAAGAAATAAAAAGTTTTTTGATAATTCTTGAATACTCAGTGGATCAAAGTGATCTTGGTGCAAAAGACTTTCTGATAAGCACAGAGGGTCCTGGTCGAAAAGTTTACGGGACTTTTCTTTGTCAGGGTGGCAAGTGTCTTTGGGGTCATCCAGGCTCGAACTCAAGGTGGCTGGCTTAAAGTCAGTTTGGACCCCATTTAGTTCCATTAGATCAAATATTTTTTGGTGACTGGGCAGGTCATCTGCTCTGTCAAGGTCATTGGAAATGTTGAAAGGGCTCCCAGGGAGGCTGGCCGCATGCGAGTCCTCGGCAGAGCTGGGTTCTTTAGGTAGGGCACTGCTCTGGAAGAAATCGTCATCTGTACTGGGCTCCTCAGACACAAGGTTCTTGAGGGTCGTGAGCTGGGGTGCCTCAGCTCCAGCCCTTTCTGGGTTATCCACTTCAGTTGTGAGCAGTGTGGGTGGATAATCCAGCCCTAAGTTGCTGCTGCTTTTCTCTTCCAATTGGATGTAATAGTCACTTCCAACAGAGAGGTTGTGGGCATCAAACACAGGAACCACCCCAGGGGCCCTCAGAGGGACTTCTTGGCCACTATCATCTTGTTTGCCAGGGCCAGGATCTGAAAGTGAACTCTCAAACACCTCAACTGGGAAGAACATGCTGGAGAACGACAAGGCTTCGTCTGGGTGACTCCGAGCTCGCTCATCAAAATGGTCATGCTTGGCAGCTTCCCACACATACTCAAAGCTCAGCCCCTGGCTGGTCTCAGTCACAGTGAGGACCTCCTCCATCTCCCGACCTAGCCGGTCCCGGGCAAAGTGGTCAAGGATGGGGAAGGCGGCACTACTTGACGTGTCCCTGCTGGTGGTGTTTGGCTTGAGAGCGGTCCACTGCTGTTCAAAGTCGACCTCTGAGTCCCGCTGGCTCTGCATCCGCAGGTAAGTGAGTAGTCGGTGCACATCTTCTGCGGCTGGCCTCTTGTCAGGAGACAGCCAGCAGAACTGTAACACTTCATACCTGAGAGCCACACAACTGACAATTAATGAACGGAACACACTGACTGAAAGTAAGGAATAACCTTACCTCAGAGCCAACTCAACATGCCCTTCCCCAAGGTTTCTAGACCTCAACCACTGCCAGCCATGTTAAGGGCTCACCTCAGAGTGACTAATGGTGCAGGAGGAAAGGAAAGAACACATGATGCAGGACACTTCACAGTATACAGTTACAAGCTGTCTGCCAGATCACATGTTCTTGTAATAACCTCATAAAAAATATATTTTTTGGTTGCTGTTCTAAATCTTTTTTGTTAATGTTTTGATAGCATTCTAAGAACATGCAAATTGTTTTTTAAAAAATATGATTCATGCGGGGGGGGTGGTGGCGGGGAGGAGGCGGAAATCCTCAATAAATAAATAAATTAATTAAAAAAAATGAAAAAAAAATATGATTCATGCTCTAGCTTGCATATGTTTAGTTTTAATGTTTCATTAGCATATATTAACTTTTTTCCTTTTATTTTCCAGACAAGGTTTCTCTATGTAACAGCTCTGGCTGTCCTGGAACTCACTCTGTGGACCAGCCTGGCCTTGAACTCACAGTGATCTGCCTGCCTCCCGAATAATGGGATTAAGGTGTGCATGCAGCAGCACCACCACCTGGCTAGCACATACTAATTATGCACAATATTGGGTTTCATTATGACATTTTCATACAGGCACATACTGTATTAGGATCATATTCACACAGCCACCCCTCACCCTCTCTTGCCCTTTCCCACTCCCATAAATCCCATTCTTCCCAACTAGCCTCCCCTCTATTTTCATGTGTGTGTTTGTGACCCAAAGGTGTTCATTAGGGCTGCTTACAGGACTGTGTGTATCTTATCAGTGGCTATACCACTGAGAACTGCCTCTCCCTGCATCACCAATCCTATGTGTATCAACATTTAAGGAGGGTCAGGACCCCATGAGCACCCCATCGCAGGGTGCTGACAAGCCCAATCTTGTAGACCCCTGAATTCTGAAATGGTCTGCCACATTCTCGCCTTCAGTTTTCCTAATCATTTACTTATTTATTAGTCAGGAGTGGGACACATCAAGGCACTTATTTGGTTCAGAGGGCCCTTTGGAGAAGTTGGTCTCTTCTTCCCCATGTGGTCCCAGGAACCAAATGCTTTCTGGGTTTGGTGGTAAGTACCTTTACCCCGAGCCATCTTGGTAGCCCTACATTCTCCTCTATTTAGCAGAGATGTGTTTAACACTTTCTGTCAAACACTAGGAACGGAAGCCAGGACCTTGTGTGTGCTGGCCAGGGCTCTTCGCGGCACTACACTCACAGTCCTACCCTGAGTTTCTATTTACTATTACTTTAAAGACTTTAAGTATGTGTGCAATGCAAGTGCAGGTGACAACGAGATAGGCTAATGCAGAGATGACACTTGCATGATCAACCATGAATAATGTAAAAATGAGGCTGTGAACTCAGATCCTTCTGCTTGAGTGGCAGGCACTGCCCTGACTAAGCCATCTCCCCACACTCCTTCCTTGTTTTTGTAGATTACAAATCAGAAGGAAGCTACCAACCATCTATCAGAATAAGGCTGCTCCAGCTGGGGCTTTGGGAGTTTCATGTCCCTCTCTCTAACGACTTGATTGAGAACATCCAGGTCGGAAAGATTTGCATAAGGCTGAGCAGCATTACTGAAGAGTTCCCAAAGAGTCACACCCAATGACCTGTGGAAAGCAAGAGGGTCATGTTGTGGTCTCATTTTTATTTGTAGCATCAGCAACTATATGAACAAGATATGCATGGAAGTAATTATTTATTAGTAAGATCAAGAAAAAACAGCTCTTAAATAATATCCCAATGGCAAAAAAAAAAAAAAAAGCTATTTGGATGACCAGAAGGCCTTCTCATATTTATTTCATCACTATAATAGGGCATAATATAATTGCAAGAATTAAACAATATGATCCCTTGTGATTTTAAAACTTAAAAGAACCAGGCAGTGGTGGCACACACCTTTAATCACAGCACTTGGGAGGCAGAGGCAGGTGGATCTCTGTGAGTTCAAGGCCAGTCTGGTCTACAGGACAAGTTCCAGGACATCCAGGGATGTTGCAGAAAGAAATCCTGGTCTCAAAAAAACCAAGCCAAACCAAACCAAACCAACACCAAAACCAAAAATGCTGTGGAACAATCCTTCTGTACACTGTCAATATGTATTACTATCACTGATTAATAAAGAAGCTGATGGCCTATAGCAAGGCAGGATAAAGTTAGGCGTGACAAGCAAACTGAGAATACTAGGATGAAGAAGGGTGGAGTCAGAGGAGACGCCAGGAGACACAGAGGGAGCACGATATGCTGAAGGAAAGGTAGAACCACGACCTACCTGGAAGAACGTAGATTAATAGAAATAGGTTAATTTAAGTTATAAGAACTAGTTAGTAATAAGCCTGTACTATCATCCAAGTATTTATAATTCATATTCAGTCTCTGAGTCGGTTTTTGGGACCAGATGATCAGCACAGCAAAACTGCGCCTACAAAGCGACAACAAAAAGATCCCCCACAAAAAAACCAAAGTTAAAGGTAATTAATTGAAAGACTAACAGGGTGTGTTAAAGCTTGACAAAGTGGTTCAACAACACACATTCTGAATTCTGAGATGGGGAATCCTACTGAATAACTATAAAATAATTCCAAGATACTTTGACATGAGTAAAACCTCACTTCACAATCAGACCTGTCACCTGTTGTTCTGGTTGCTCCTTAGTCTCCTAGCTTGTGGCAGATGTCACCACATCTGCCACAAGCTAAGAGGTAGTTGGATAGACCTATCTCAGGGTCTATCCAACTACCTCTTTTGTTATTGGTGCTATCTGTAGACAAGTTCTCACCGTGTAGACTGAGCTAAAAAGGAATGCCTAGCTTGGTTTTTAATCACAGTGGTCCTCCTGCCTCAATCAAGTGTTAGGTTTATAAATGTGTGATGAACACCCATCTCCCCCTCCCCCGCCAACTTGTCCTTGCACCCTAGAGCTCTGTCCCCTAGAAAGGCTTCTGCTTAGTTCAAAGGAAGGCCTTTCCTTCAGAGCCTCCTATTGCTGCTTTCCACTCTTACTGCAATACGGGAATCTCCTGGGATAGGCTCAGGGAACCAGGAATGTCATCTGCAAAGTTTACATTTTAAAAAATTGTATTATTTTATGTACAGGGGTATTTTGCCTGCATGCATGTCTGTGCACTGTTTGCAGGCCTGGTGCCATGGAACCCCTTGGAACTGGACTTAAAGATGGAATGTGAGTGGCCGTGCTGGTGCTGGGAATCCAACTCGGTCTTCTGCAGGAGCAGCCAGTACTCTTAACCACAGAGCCATCTTTTTAGATTCTTCTGGGACAATTCTAAACAAGTAAGTTGGTTCTTAGGATCCATATCACTCTTTTTTGTTTTTAAATAAAACTCAGGGTCTCACTATGCAGCCCAGGCTGGCCTGGAACTTACTACATAAACTAGGCAGGTCATGAATGCAAAAAGATTTGCCTGCCTCTGTTCCCAGTGCTGGAATTAGGGGTGTGTACCACCACACATGGCCTGTATCTAACATTTAGTGACAGAGCCAGGTTTGGCCAGGGAAAGTGGAGTTTTTCAAAAGCTCCCTGTGATTTATAATTCTGTCTTCTTCCAGATTTGGGGTATGGTTATGAGACTGTGGAGATATTTTGTTTGTGTCTTAACAACTGAAGCTTGCCTAAAGATCAGAACGCAGAGTTAAACCAATAAAAGGCCAGACAGTGGTGGCGCACACTTTTAATCCCAGGACTCAGGAGGCAGGGGCAGAGGGATCTCCGTTAGTTCAAGGCCACGCTGGGCTACACAAAATTGATCCAGTCCAAAAGAGAAACAGAGCCCACACAAAGGAGATCCCAGCACTTAGGAGTCACATCCCCTTAATCCCAGCACTAGGGAGGTGGAGACAGGAGTGATATGGCTGGGCGGAGAGAGGAATATAAGGCAGGAGACAAGAGCTCAGTGAGTCCGAGGCAGCAGTCTGAAGCAGGCAGTCTGAGGACAGGATCGCCCTTATGGTCTGTGCTCTGATAGAGGTAAGAACTCTAGTGGCTGCTACAATTCTTCTCTGATCCTTCAGCTTTCACCCCGATAGCTGACTCTGAGTTGTTATTATTATTAACAACAATTAGAATTTGTGCTGCATGAGACTGTTCAATACCTACTAGGAACCTGTGAGTAACAACAGCACACAGTGGCTTTTCTTGCTGTTTTGCAGCCTGGTATTCAATTTCCTGCTGCTACTGTACAAGTGACTGAGTAGAGTCAGCATGTCCCGTGTCCACAGAGATCATTTCTCCTAAAGGAGGAAAGAGGATGAAAGCCCTCACGCCAAGCCAGAAGGCAGCACCTTCTCTCTGGCAAAGAATCCTCAGGGGTGTACGATCACTTTCAGTACAAAAATGTTTAAAACACTGGCTATTGACCTTAGAGAGTTTCCAATTTTATTGAAGAAAATAAAGGATCCATGTGAAATGCTAAAAACCAAAAGGTTTGTTTGGCAAGAGACAGAATGAGCTGCATTGCCTCTCTCCTGCCTCAGGCTTCTACAGCCCTCACTCACCTCACTTCCTTCTCTTCCAGTAAGACATTCTCAAACCAAAGCACCAGGCTCTGCCACTCCCCCCACCCCCAACTCTTCAGAGGGCATGAAAGGAAGCATAGGTTCCCCAGCTCCTTAGGCGCACAAGTCTTATTTTTGGGGGAAGAAATGTGTTCTGCTGCTTTCCCTACCTCTACTCTAAATTCTGCATGAGGTTCCCTCATCCACCTTGGCATGAGCAGGATGGCGAAACCTGCCAGCAACTGTTTTGACAGTCAGGAATAGTGCCAATTCTGCCTTGGGGAACACAGGCTCCATTTTCATGTCAATCATCCTGCTAAACATAATAAAAATGCCAGTGAAGCATAAAAAAAAATCTTGAAGAATCTAAGGTGGGTAAGAAGGCAGGAACTTCCAGGGTGAAGCTAGTTTTGAGAACCGAGCATACAAAAGCCACCTTTGAGCCCTAGGGCACCTATGCAAGCACTTAGGTTTCTTTGTCTAAGGCTCCATGGAAGAAGGCAATGCTGAGCAGGCCAAAGCCCTGGGTCTACCTAGGTAAAGAGTCCCACAGAAAGACTCTACTTCTGGGCAGATATAAGCCAGCTCCTGAAAGGCAAGCTGCCAGACAGGGAGAAAGAAGAGTGACTAATGGGGATGAGTTACAAAGTAACCAGAGTCAGCCTTGAAGAATCATTATCTGAGAAACATTTTAAGCTCACTCTGCAATGCCCTGTAGGTGGCAAGGCACCCAAGTACCCAAAAGAGGCAAATCCAGGTCCTCTGGTGGGGAAGTGAATCTTAGTCTAGATGCCATGCAGTCTCACCATAAGGAGAGTCAGAGGAAGCAATTCTCCATCTAGAAGCAGAAGGTATTATTTATGGCAATAATTTGACACAGATCACAATTCAGTTATAAAAAACTCTGATAATTAAAAAAAAGCAGAGATTTAACAAAAAGGACATAGCTGAAAAGAGAATCTTAAAATAGAGAATTAGAGGCTGGAGAGATGGCTCAGCAGTTAAGAATACTGGCTGCTCTTCCAAAGGACCCGGGTTCAATTCTTTGAATTCACATAGCAGCTCACAACTGTGTATGTAATGCCAGTTTCAGAGGATCTGACTCCCTCACAAAGATACACATGCAAAACACCAATGCACATAAAATAAAAATAAACCCTTAAAAAATAGAAAATTAGTGGGTAGAACATGTGTTCTAAAACCAAAAGGGTGAAATGTAAAGGGTCAATTAAGAGACGTAAGATGGAGTAGGAAGCAACAATAATTAATGTTCAATTAGCCTTCCCGAAGGAGGGAACATAAACAGAGGCAATAGGTAGAGGATAAAGGCTACAGTTTTTCTAGAACCAATGCACTGTATCAACCTATAGATTTAGAAAGTCAAATAAAAAACAAGCAGGGGTGGGTGTATCAATCCAAACCCATACAATTAACACTGACAAACATCACAGGAAAATAAAAAATAGGAGAAGAGAAAAAAAAGTCAGAGAAGAATGTTAAGTCAGCCAGAGAAAATGTCATATTACCTTCAAAGACTTACAGCTGACTTCACAAAAGCAACAATGGAAGCCAGTAGAATGACATCTTCAACATGCTGGGAGGAAATAACTGTTATCAAGTAAAAACAGTTCAAGGGACGAGAACAAAACAGGCAAGTGTGAGCAGTCTGTTACCAGTAGGCCTCACTCAATCAAACCAGGAAGTAGAAGTTGTATAGCCACAGTGGAAGGTCTGAGATCAAACACAAAAATAAACAAAAGAAACACAAGGAAAGCAGTTTGCTATGTGGATAAATCTAAATGGATATTGGTGTTAAAAAGTAACACGTTAGCCAGGTATGGCAGCACACCCTTTTAATGTTAGCATTCAGGAAGTGGAGGAAGGCAGATCTCTGAGAGTTTTAGGTCATCCTGGTGTACAGAGTGAGTTCCAGGACAACCAGGGCTACGCACACAGAGAGAAACTGTATCTTGAAAAACCAAAACCAAAGAAACAAACAAACAAAAGTTATGTTTTTTTGTTTGGGGGTAGGGGTAAAAGAAAAAAATTAGAATATCCAACAATGGCACATAACCGTGTGTATGCATGTGCACGTCCATGTGGAGGAGGTACACAGCTCAAGAGAAGTGGAATGCTCCAAGTCCTGTACTAGTCAGATTAAGTCTGTGAAGTTCACACATACTGTATGTAATTTTACTAATTAAAAATACAGGTGCAGAAAGCATAGCTCCCAAATGAAGAGGAAAACAGCTAAAAAAGGAAACCAATCCAAAGCGAAGGTAAGAAAATGAAAACCAAAAATAAACATGAAAATGACACCCCAAAATGTAGCTGTCATTAAGAAAACCACGACACTGTCTAGTCTAAGATTTGGAGACATCATTTTAGCACCATCTGAAATGACCCTTAAAAATCAGTCTTATGTAACAGCCCAAACTCCCTTCAGCTTTCCATTCACTCAGTAAAGATCAAGCATCCACTATATTCCAGGCCCGGTGTAAGCACAAAATTTAAAACAGATGTGATTCTTGTTTTTAGTAGAAGAAAATGGACAGAAGGTGCAGTATTCAAAATTGTTACCATGGCTATGGCACATTATATGTCTTTCCTAACGTAATTACTTCTATACTCAAAGAGAAGGGAGTCAGGCCTTTGCTAAAGAAATCAAATAAAATGGCATATCAGATACCTACCAGATATTACTGTATTTAGTCTGCTCTGCAGTCAGGAGTCTGTCTTGAAAGCTGGTCACTAATTCTGGAGCAGTCCACCTCAGAGGGAAAATTTTTTTGTCATCTGTCTCAATGTAATCCTCCTGCACAATCACAAGCACAATGTTCAGAGGAATTCCATGTGAGGGGAGCTTGATGCAAAACGTTTTCAAAAATGCACACCCAATCAAAAACACAGCAGGGAGGAGGGGAAGCCGGCACAAAGAGAGACTTCTGGATGGAAGGAAGAGACATGGGGTGTTCCTCTGAAGTCTGGAGGTTTTGTAAACCGGTCTCTAAAGCACTACATTTGCTCGGTCACCTTTAGCACACGCTGAGGACTGTGCTGGTCACCGCAGCTGATGTTACAGGCTGTTCTCCCAGCACTTACCAGCAGCAAAGTGACGGGTGAGCTACAGACACTAGAAGCCCTCTTCCTTAAGCTGTAAATTATGGCTGCACAAAGCCAACCACCTTTGAAAGGGGTTGGAAAGGTAATGCTAGCAACAGCTTCACAGTATGCAGTAAGAGCTTCAAACACTACAGCTACTGCTTGACAGGGCACCAACCTAAATTTGCACGCTTTGAAAGTATCACATCTCGGGTCCTCACAAGAACCCACTAAATCACAGATAAACAGTGTATTTCTATTGCTGCTTAGAAAACAATGGGGATAACAACAATAAAATTCTTTTTAAAAAAATTATTTTATATGTATGAATATTTTATCTGAACATATGTATGTATGTACACCATGTATGTGTACACAAAGCCCAAGGAGGAGGTCAGAAAAGATCCTCTGGAACTAGAGTTACAAACTGCTGTGAGCCTCCATGTGGGTGCTGGGAAATGAACCTGTGTCCTCTGCTGCAAGAACAGCAAGTGCTTTAACCTCTAAACCATCTCTCTCCAGCCTCAGCAATATCTCTGCCCATGGCCTTGTTCAGCTGAGCTCTGCAAACACATACAGATGAAAATACAATCTACTAATTTATTTTCTTTTTGGTCTATTTATAACAGTTTCAAAAGAACAAAACCATAAATATCAATTTTATCAAACCTGTGCTGCAGTTTTACTGACTGTGTGGAGAAATATCTACATGACACGTGTGCTTTGCTCTCCAAGTGTTAATAACCATTTTGCCCACGTGCTAATTATAAATTTTACTGTACAGGGCTAGTGAAATGGCTCAACACAATAAGGCATTTATTGCCAAGCCTGATAACTTGAGTTCTGTCCTGGGAACCCACATGGTAGAAAGAATTGACATCGGTAAGTTGCCCTCTAACTTCTACACACATGTCCTTGGCATGTACATGCTCACAAACATACATGTCCACATGAAATAAGTACAAAGTTGAAGTATTTTTTAAATTTTTTATATCATTCAGTCAAACTGAATCAATTACACTGAATTGCAAATGTCTTTAAACCTCAGAGTCTTTCAAAAGCTGTCATAAAACCTTGTCACAAAGCCACTGACTGAGGAAAAAAACAGAAGTCGATGGCACCATTCAAAAGCCTGTGACAGACCCTGCTGTCATGAAGACTGACTCTCACCCTTTCTTCAAGCATGAGTAGCATTTTTCAACTTAGTGTCCATGGCTGACACTAAGCAGGTTAAGGGGATGGAGGCAGAGCTTTGCTTACCTTGTATCTGCTGAATCCTATTCCATAGTCGCCCACTTTGACATTTAAGTCGGAGGTGAGAAAACAATTCCGTAGGGCCAGATCACTGCAAACGGAAGGAGTAAGGCCAGCATAAGAACAAACAGGATCTGCGCCTGGACCTCACCTCACAGAACTGCCACAGGTTAGAGGCTTCCTTTAGAAACCAGCGTGTCTTCAGCTCTCTGCTTAGTAATCAGTGCCCTGATTTTTGTCATAGTTTAAGTTAAACAGCACATTCCTAACTGCATTTTAGACACATAACTAAGATCACTGGTTAAGTATGAACATACCTACATCAGTGGCCTGGATCACAGTACTTTTAAAGAGTAACTGAGAAAGAACTTTAGAATATTGAAATTGCCTGAATTTTCTTTACAATCTGAGGGTAGGAACAGTCTCTTAATCTGTTAATAAAGGTGCAACTCCAAAGGTTCAAAAGCCACTCTGTGCCCCCACCCCACGTGCCCTCACTTTTCAAAGTTACGTAGGCGCTGGCGCTGGGCCCTCTCCAAGAACTCTGTCTCTTTCCTTTACCTTCCTGAAGGGAAGAGAAGAGTACACAGTCATGATGTACAATTTACAGACAGTGTTCACTTGAAGAACAAGTTCACTTTTATAAAACTGGTACTTTGAAGGGTGGGAAGATGGCTCAGTACCTAATATGTTTGTCTTGCAATCCTAAGGATTTGTGTTTAGTCGCTGGAGCCCACGTAAAAAGGCTGGACATGGTGGCATACACTTGCAGAGACAGAAGGCCAGTCTAGCCTACTTAACAAGTTCCAGGCTAGCAAAAGACACTGTTTCAAATAAAATGGACAAGAAAAACAACATAGGAGATTGTTTTCTAACCTGTACACACATATCAAACAAAAGACATACTTCAATAAGTAAAAAACTTCCCCTTCTTTTTTGTTGTTTTTGATTTTCAAAAAACTTTAAAATATTTTATTTATATTATTATTTTTAAATTATGCATATGAGTGTCTATTTGTGTGTGGGTTAGTGCACACGAGTTCAGATGCTCAGAGGTCAGAAGTGGGTGTTTGATCCCCTAGAGCTGGAGTTACAGGTGGTTGTGAGTTATCTAATGCGGCTACAATGCTCTGCTACCCAGGTGTTTCTCTAAGACCTCCTTTTCCCTAAGTGACTCAGTTTTCTCATTTATTTCTCACAGTACCCACTAGTGAGCAGAGGCTGGAAGTAACTTTGCTAGCAGGTGAAGTGTTTCACACTCTCACCATCAACAGCTACAAGGGGCAGCAGCGGATGGTAGCAACACTGGCCCTTGCACTGTTGGGTCTCAATGGGCACTCTCAGTGGAATGCTGATTTGGTTGCACTAAGTGGTTCTGTATGCTGCTCATGTGTGGTGATTTGCATGGCGCTCTATTGCAAAGCTTTCCAGCCTTTGGTAAAACCTTGGACACTTTCTGACTTTGTTATCATTAACAAAATAGAAACCTACAATCTTATTTTTTTTAATTTTTGGTTTATTGTGTGTACATAAACAGGGGATTACAGAAATACAATAAAAATGTGCACAGAGTGTTTTTAAATGTTAGGACTGCTATCTAGATTCAAGGCAATGATGTAATCAGCCTAAAATGCTAACACTAAGTAGTCTCTGCACCATTAATGTGCAGAGCTATGGAACAGAAAAAACACAAGGTACTAGTGTGCAACCTGACGTCAAGACTGCTCAGGTCAGGAAACACAATTGTAGCCAACATTCTCCTTCAGGCTGAAAAACAGGTCTGGTGACGAGGCTGCCCAAGCTCCAGCCCTGCCTGGCTCTCAGAAGGCACTGGCTGGTCATTCCACTTGGCAGCAGGCCCAAGGATTCTAAGTCACATTTTATCACCATTTGTTTTTAACCTGGGTAGCTACACATCAGTCTGCCCACCTGTAGAAGGATTCTCTAGTGCAGATAGCTGAAGATGACCAAGGCCAGCTCCAAATTAACCCATGGCAAGTTTCTATCTACAGGGAGCAGAGTGACCAAGCTCCTGATGAGAGAGTGAGACAGGAGCCAGTTGCCTGAAAGTCATCGAATACTCTTCCGGGAGTTTTGCTTCTGCTATCTATTCAATCTTGGTAACTGTGTTTCTGGGTAAAACAGATCTCTAACTCTACAGAAGAAATACACTCAGAGGGGGCAAATCAAGCTGAGGAGAGGAGAATTAACCACCCAGCTGACCCTCTCTGTCCCCCTGACTACCTGACTGCAGCAGCCACAAACACTGAGGCCCTGAAGGGCCATGTCCATCACGCTGTGGAACTCAGATGTGTCTGCATTACATCAAGAAACCTGGGGGGGGGGGGGCCGGGCGGTGGTGGCGCACGCCTTTAATCCCAGCACTCAGGAGGCAGAGGCAGGTGGATCTCTGTGAGTTCGAGACCAGCCTGGTCTACTAGAGCTAGTTCCAGGACAGGCTCCAAAACCACAGAGAAACCCTGTTTCAGAAAAAAAAAAAAAAACCAAAAACCTGGGGGGATGAGTAGGGCACAAGCTTTCCTAGAGTGTTAATGGTCTTTTTCCTGCTTATGAGGTCCATCTTTGCTGGCTGAGCAATACCACATTACTGGGTACCTACCACATACCAGCCACCCACTTGGCTCTGGGAATGCAGAATTTTTCCACTGTGAAATTCTGACTAGACATAGAGGACAGTACCTACAGGACTTTTTGGGACTGGTAATGGGATGGGATAAGGACTCCTGGGTGGCTTTTTCCTTGGGCTCATCCAACATCAAGGCTGAGCCGGACAGCCAGGACTCTAATGGGTCTCTACAGACTCTAGCTTAGTATCACATTGTACACTACTGCAAAACTAGATGGAATACTCAAATAAGCAGTCTCTGGTTACTAGACACCAACTTTTCCAGAGCTCTGACCCTGAAGGAGTATGACAGCAGAGATAAGTACTAGGGGCCATACTCCATTCCCACCCAGTTCAGAGTCTAAGCCCAGGGAATAAAACTTCCTAGGGGACTCCAGAATGGAGGCCAAACCTCAACACACAGGGAAAGAAGGATGCTTTGGCAATGTCTATCTAACACCCAGGTTAGGTTGCGGGCATGGCTCAGTTATGAAGTCTCTACCTAGAGTGCCTCAGTGGGCGCTAGAGAAATAGCTCAGTAGCATACAGGGCATACAGGAGGCACCGAATCCCATCCTCAGTACCGACAAAACACAAAATGAGCCAAACCTTAACAAAACTAAAAATGTTACCTAAAACCAAGGCCAACCTGAGTTTTTAAGGAACTATCTATCTCTAGGGAAGGCTTTGATGGTTCTCACCACCAAATGAGTGCTAGAATCACTCGGGGGCCCCACTTTCCTACCCCTAAACAAAAGACAGCAGGCAGCAGACCAGGGGTGGGCTGAGAATGGGCATATCCTAGGAACCAGTGCATATCTGCTGGGCCTCCCTGGGATGAGCTGAGACTTTACTTCTGAGAGGAACCCTGAGGTTTCTGGCCTGTTCCCTCAGGTCCTGGTACCTAGGACCTGCACCATAACCAGCACTTTTACTAAAGTGCTGTATCCCCAGGATTAACTATCAAGAGACAACCTTCCCAGAGCCAGGTCTAGACTAGAAGTCACACTGGATCAGGAACAAAGAAAACTGGTATATTTTCTGTGTGCACATTTGTAATCAGTGGCCCAAGTGCTAGTTAAGAAGGGAGCTTGCACTTTCCACCTGGAATGCTGTCCTGACCCAGCCTAGAAACATGTAGCATTTGGTGCTGTATATGCCCCAAGTGAGGCTGTTAACTTGTAAGACACAGGCATACCAGTAGATGGTGTGTGCCTCGATTTACTGAGTCTCATGTGGTCTAGAAAGGCCTCAAACTTTCTAAGTAGCTTTATCTGCCTCCACCTCCCGAACCTCAGAATTCCAGACATGCACATCCATACCTAGTTTACTTGGGGTTTGGGATAAATCCAAGGCCCAGAGTGTACCAGGCCAGTGTTGTACCAACTGAGCTACACAAACATGCCACATTAACTGGGCAGTAAGGGTGCTGGGCTCCTTCTGTGCCCTCCTAAAGTATAAAGTTTGTTTTGTTTTGTTTTTAAAGTCTTCCTCTGTTCCCTCTACCCTTCCAGGTGGTACAGATTAACAAACTGGAAGGTACAGTCTTTCTACAAAGTGTGTACACCAAAACAAATATACAAAGAAGAGTATACACTGTTATGACTACTAAATTGAACTTTCATACTTAAGCTATCACAGTACAGACATTCTTCCTGTAAACCAGCCTAGTCATCCTCAGCCATCACTGTAACATTCAACAGTACAGTTGGAGCTTACACTAGCTCCCTTGAGAATGTCTGTCTCTCCCATTTGCCAACACTTCAAGTAATAATGGGATAATTATTTTGTTTGTCTGTTTGAGGCAGGGTCTCAATTAAAGGCCCAGGCTAGCCTTTAATTTGTAATTCTCTTGCCTTGGCCTGCTGACCACTGGGTACATTATGTTTTTTGTTTTTCTTTTAAAGAATCTTTTTAGCTGGTGTGGTGGTGTACATCTTTAATCAGCTGGCGAGGCAGAAGATCTATGTGAGTTCCAGGTCACCCAGGACTACACAATGAGACCCTGTCTTAAAAAAAGGAAGGGAGAGAAAGAAAAAGCAAAACACACACATGCGCGTGTGCGCGCACAAAGACACACACACACAAAACCAACCACCAAAAAACTAGTCCGGTCCAGAAAGGACTCTCTGGTTTGCTATCATCTCCTGTGTGGACGTTCCTGTTGCTTAATAAGTCAGCTACTTAGCCAGCTTGAGCACATACACTGCCCACCAAAGTAACCCGGTAGTACCCTGCTGCTCAGGAGACCTTGAAAGTGGAGGGCAGGGGACCCTAGTTCCGGGGTCACCTGTGGGAAGGCAACAGCAGCATGTGCTGTTCACACGGCCTTCAGCAATGCTGTGTATGCCACCTCTGGAACGCAGGTTGTCTGAGACCCTAAGATAAGGTTCTTTTTTAAACATTATGTAAAAACAAATTTTAACTAGGGTGATTTACTAGATCACCATTTTCCAACATAAGGAAAACTTCGGGTTAGACAGGTGGACTGATCTATTTCAACCAAGTCCTCTGAGTCAACCAATATTCTAAATCTCAGTTTTAAAATAATGCCATATGGAAGGCTACCCACACAAGAAGAATTTATAAAGAACAGAAGTTTGCCCCACACGAGACTATACCACACAGCCTGTGTGTGTGTGTGTGTGTGTGTGTGTGTGCATGTGTGTGGTGTGTACATAGGCACCTGAGTGTGTAGTTATGCATCACATGTGTGTGGAGGCCAGAGGATGACCTCAGGAGCTGTTCCTCAGACAATGTCTTACAATGCCACTCCCCCACGCACATCTGCCTGCCCAGTACTGGGATTACAAGTTTGCAATGCCACACTGGCTTTTGTTTGTTTTGGTTTGTCGAGACAGGGTTTCTCTATGTAATTGTAACAGTCCTGGCTGTCCTGGAACTCACTCTGCAGATCAGGCTGGCCTTGAACTCAGATCCACCCGCATCTGCCTCTAGGGCTAGGATTAAAGGTGTGTGTCACCACTGCCCAGCTCACACTCGCTTTTTTAAAAAAAGAAAAAAATAATAAGATCATGGACTGGGACTGGAAAGGTGGGTCAGTGGATAAAAAGTACTTGCTGCTGTTGCAAATCTTTCCAACATTGATATGGTGGCTCACAACTGTCTGTAACTGTAGTTCCAGGCACCTAATGAATGCCCTCTCTGAACTCTGAAGCCAATGCATGTGTGTGGTATGCTTACATACACACAGGTAAACACTCATACACATTACAAAAAAATAAAAAGACAGATAAATCTTTTGGACAATAAATTAAAGAAATAAAAACTACAAGTCAAACTTGGTCCTGTAAGCCCTTTACCAACCAAGCTATGTATCACCTACTAGTCCAAAGCAATTACTTTAAAAAGCAGAATGTAACAGCTGTCAATGGTTCCAGGGCTCTTCTGTACCGTGGGCCTTTGTTCTTGAATGTCATCCAAATCATATGATTTATCTTTATTTGTTTTCAAGTCTCTTAAGACTTTTCTTTGAGGAAGCATGAGAAAACACTACTGGCCATGACAGCTTTGTCATCTTTAAGAACATGGTGGTGAGCCGGGCAGTGGTGGCGCACGCCTTTAATTCCAGCTCTTGGGAGGCAGAGGCAGAGGAATGTCTGTGAGTCTGAGGCCAGCTACAAGAGCTAGTTCTAGGACAGGCTCAAAATCTACAAAAAAAACCCTGTCTTGAAAAAAAAAAAAAAAGGCTGGAGGAGATGGCTCAGTGGTTAAGAGCACCACCTGCTCTCCCAAAGGTCCTGAGTTCAATTCCCAGCCACCACATGGTGGCTCACAACCATCTGCAATGAGATCTGGTGCCCTTTTTTGGCCTGCAGGCAGAGCACTGAGAATACTGTATACATAATAAATAAATAAATCTTAAAAAAAAAAAGCCACCACGATGGTGAACAGGTTTAAAGCACACTTTCTAGCCATCTCTGAGACATGTTCTAATTATGTCTCTGTGTGTGTCTATGTGTGTGAAGCTGCCATTGAGGCCAGAAGAGGGCACTGGATTCTCTGAAGGTAAAGTTACAGGTGTTGATGAGCTGCCTGCCGTGGGTGCTGGGAACTGAGTTGGTCCTCTGCACAGTTAGCCAACATGCCTTCTCTCCTCTCACCTTGCACAATTTAGAAATACTTTATCAAAATAATTTGTTTACCACTGCAAGTCAATCAAGAAACAGATGTGGAGGAAAAAGCTAACCACTTCCTTTTTCTGTCAATCCTGAAGTAATGAGCATCTAAAAGAAACAACCCTTTAATTGTTCACCATATCCCCCAAATACAACCAGATGTTTTCTCATAAATGAATAAATAAATAAAAGGACTTATAATAAAAGTAAATTATTCTTAAACTTGTTTTTTTATTTAAAAGTTTTAATTATTTTA
>NW_004949125.1:3849389-3865009 GCF_000317375.1 Microtus ochrogaster | reverse complement strand
TTTTTTTATTTTTTGTTTTTTGAGACAGGGTTTCTCTGTGTATCTTGGCTGTCCTAGAACTCACAGAGATGTACCTGCCTTTGCCTCCCCAAGAGCTGGGATTAAAGGCATGTGCCATCATGCCCGGCAAGATTTATTGTTTATAAAACTGTGTATATGTGTGTGGATCACATGTGTGTGGGTGCCCACTGGGGACAGAAGAAGAAAGTAACAGAAGAGGAAAGTAACACTGTATCCACAAACATTCAGCTGCAAAGATGGCTCGTGTGTACTAAGCTAGAGGAATGGAACTATGATCTCAATCCCAGTGCCCCACTCACACCTGTAGCCCCAGCTTTGAAGGGAGGTGGAGACAGGAGAATCACTGGGGACCATGGGCTTTCAGCCTGGTTGAGAAAATGCCAGCTCGGAAGAGCTTCTACCTCAAAGGCATTCTCACTCAAAATGGAGTGATCAAGAAGGAATCTGACTCCCTCCTTCTGGCAGGAGTTATTGACTCTACATACACACAAATAAAGAAATAAATCTATTTTAAAAAATTGGGACTAAAAAGCCTAAAGGCAAAAGGAGAATAAAAGCAGGACCAGTCACCTGTGCTAGGACAAAAGGAAGCCTATGGTGTACAAACAGGAAGCGGCCTCTTCAGACCCAGTTCTGACACTTTTAAGACAGCCTGTTCACCAGCCAGAAACCAAAGCCACCACCTAGTGCAAAGTGGTACTGCTAGCCTATAGTGAGTGCTTCCTTAGGACTGCGAACAGACACATAAGGAGATCTCGTGGGTATAACCAGAAGCCTAAAGCAGTCAGAGGCCAGGAGGGAGCCAGGTACACTCACTCCCTACCCTGACGTTTGCAGACTTCTCACACTGCTTATTTTCTAGACTCAGACCACATTCATGCTACTCCCTGGTGTTGGTTTAAGTGAAGTCCACCTCTGATTTTATTTATCAATACTTCTTTAAGCAGAGAGTTCACGCCACAGCCTCATCTCTTTGGTTTCTTCCTTCCTTCCTCCATTCTTGCCTTTGTTTTTTGATTTGGTGTTTTTGAGATAGAGTCTCATGTATCACAGGTTGGTCTCAAACTCACTGTGTAGTTGAGGATGTCCTTGAATTTCTTTTTGATGCTCCTGCCTTCTGAGTGTTAGGATTATATACGTGCATTACTATGCCCAGTTTATCATGTCCACTTGTAGGAATGTTAGCAGTCTACCAACTAAGCTGCATCCCATCCCCATCCCCTCTCCCCAAACCTCACAACCTCTTCAGTTAGCTGTAAGAACAGCAATGTGAAGCCTGTGCCCAGGCAGACCTACCTGTGCAGGAAGTGCAGCTTGTGCATGGCTGCCAACCCTGCAGCAATCTCACACGCCATCCTCTGCAGCAGCATGGTCTGTGAATCTCCCCGCACATGCTCTTGTTCATTGCGCAGGTAAGCCTTCAGGTCGCCCTGCGAAAACCAGCCCACGTGAGTGACAAGTGCAGCACCTAGACAAGCACTGCAGTTGATCTGAACTATTAGGATTACTTAATAAATGACTTAAAGGTAATTCCAACCAACCCAAAGTATATGTTATTTTACTTTAAGAATCATTCTCATTAGTTATTATACAAACACATATAGGACAAAATAGTAAATGGAATATAGTTGTATAACGATGCACAATTAAATTAAGTGTAGTGAAGATAGCTAGGAACCTCCAGGTTACAAAGAGGTGATGTGGAGAGCTAAAGTGTGCTATTCACACCACCTAACTTTCATTTCTAGGATACACGTGGTTGGTAAGTGCTTTATCAAGAGGTTCCACGGCCACCATTTATGCTTGAGTGAGCCATGGAGTAGAGGCTGAAAAAGGAAAAAGAGGTGGAAGAGGTGATGAAAGTCACTGAGTGCTAGCAACAATCAGATCTCACCCAGCTTCCTTCCCCAGAGACCAACATGGGAAAGAACATTCCAGCCACTTGTAAACACTCACCAGTTCAATTCAATAAGCCTAGGAAGAGGATGGCAGCCTGGGCAGGAACAAACCCTAGCCAGACATACTGGCATTCAGCTCCCCAGCTACTCCCATGAGTGCTCTGGGCTACCTGTCTAAGGGGCGTAGGTGTGAGGAAATAATACATTATATTTTCCTTACACAAGAACAGACAGCTATTGAAGTGATCTAATCCAAGCGAAAGCTTTCTGGGGAGAGGAATGTGTACATCCACGTTTAAGAGTGTATACGTATTTGGAGGACAGAGGTCAGTCCTGGCACATTCCTCCATCACTCCCTACCTTAGTTTTGGGGCGGTGTCTCCTACTGGTCTGGAGCTTGCTTACCAGGCCTGACTGGCTGGCTAGTTCTAGGGATCCTCCTGTCTTTCTCTCCAGGGCTGAGACTACAAACAGACACCACTGTCCTGGCTTTTCTTACTTGGGTTTTGGTAATTGAAACCAGGTATTCATATTTATATGGTAAGCATTTCACCAACTGCACCATCTCCCCAACCCCCAAACTGAAGACTTTTATGATCTGCTAGTAAAGTAGAAACAACTCAAGAACTCTCAGTTTTCTTTAAATCCGACTCAAGACTCAGAAGTTCTCCTCGGCCAACTTTCGTGTAACTTACTGAAGACGTGAATTTGTCAGACTCCACCCAAGATTAAAATTTTCAAACTTAATATTCCTCCACAGACAGCTGTCCATGTTTAATTCTTGGTACACAATAACGCAGCATTTAGGCCCCGCCCAGGACCTGCATTTGTTTCTATTCCTAGTGTTAGGGATCTACAGCAGGAGGCTTTATAACTGCTACCCATGGTGCATACTTTAAACTTCAGGCATTCTGCACATACAGAACTGCTGCTTAGGAGAATTAAGAAATTTGCTCAAGATAATGCCTATCTCTCATACTTGAAAGGAAGAAGCAAGAGGATGAAGAATTGGAGGTCACTTTTGGTTACAAAAATGACTTAAAGCCAGCCTGGAATACATAAAACCCTATTGAAGGAAAGAAAAAAGGAAGGAAGGATAGAAGGAAGAGAGAGAAAAAAATTTTGTTCCAATAAACTATGCTTACATTTTTTTTAGTATACTATCTAGCCAAGAAAATTCTAGTCAGCTAACAAGTAAATTAAACCAATATGCAGATGAAATCAATTTATTCTACAAAAATAAATGTGAGCCGGGTGATGGTGGCGCACGCCTTTAATCCCAGCACTCGGGAGGCAGAGGCAGGCAGATCTCTGAGTTCGAGACCAGCCTGGTCTACAGAGCTAGTTCCAGGACAGGCTCCAAAGCCACAGAGAAACCCTGTCTCGAAAAACCAAAAATAGATAGATAGATAGATAGATAGATAGATAGATAGATAGATAGATAGATAGATAGATAGATAGATAGATAGATAGATAGATAAATGTGAGCTAACTTAAGGTCCATCGCACACACCTGTGGAATCCCGAATCCCAACCACAGGTCACATTAGCTTTACAAGGAAGCAGCATCCTCTCCAGTATACTATGGACACTCAGTCACCACCATCGCGGTGCACTTCCAACCATCCAATATTAGCACGCACACCCACACACCACATTCACCCCCAGTCACCCAGCACCACCATGCACATCCAAGCACACAACCAGATCACCAATATCACGCACAGGCAGCACCACTTATCACCATCAGCACTGCCAAGCACACTCATACCCTGCCATACACACTCATACCCTGACATGCACACTCATACCAAACACAGAAAACTTTCTCCCTTTGTTCCTGCTAGAATTTCTCACCCCAATACAAACAGCTCTTCATAAAGGCTAGGCTCTTTCCAGCTGTGCAAACTGGGGGCATGATGAAAGATTTGAATAACAAACTAATTCTGAGAAGTTCTAGCAGGAAACTCCAGGACTATAGGCAAATGGGCTTTCCCTAAGACAGCCCTTATAAAAGCAAAATATAGAAATAGCATTTAAATGCACTGAAGCTTCCAATCAAATGGCTTTTTTTCCCCCTTAGCCTCATTGCTGCAGCATACCCAAATAAAGAAAAACCTACTGGCCAGGCAGTAGTGGTGCATGCCTTTAATCCCAGCATTCAGAAGTTCAAGACCAGCCTAGTCTACAGATCAAGTTCCAGGACAGTCAGGGTTAGACAGAGAAACCCTGTTTCTTTGGGGAGAGGGGGAAGTGGGGAAGAGAGAAGAAAAACCTACTTTCACATAACTATGCTCCCTCTTGCCAATTTGCAAAGCAAGCAGCAGCTCTTGGTGAAAAGTTTACAAAATGACTGTGGCTGTGAAATGGAGTTGTTTTTCAAGATCACCTGAAGTATGTCCACGGCCACTCCTATTCTTAAATTGCCTTTCCCAGGTGACAACCCTGAGTGACTCTCAAGATCCCTAAGGGGCCCAGCCACCCCTCCTGAGGAAGACGTGGGTTGTGTGTACAGGACTCACAGTTAGGTCTATGGTCCTGAAGTACTCTGGACCTCTCCTGATACCAGTTTAAAACAGCAAACAACTGGAGGCACATGGTGGACACCTTTTTAGTCTCAGCACTTGGGAGGTAAAGGCAGGATCTTGGTGAATTCAAGACAGGCCTGGCCTACACAACAAATCCCAGAATAGCCAGCGTTACATAGAAAGAGACCCCGCCTCAAAATCAATCAACCAATCAGTGAATCAACCAACCAATCAATCAACAATAGCTTTCAATTACAGTAAAAGAATTTTTACCTCAAGAAAAGCTCTAAAGAGATTCAGTCTATCTAAAACAGACAAATGAATATTTAGATATTTGGGGAGGTGTGTGCAGAGACAGAAAGACAGAGAGAGCAACAGAGACATGGGAACTGAACCCAGGGCACTCCATTCCCAGTCCTTTTTTGGTTTTTTATTATGAGGCAATGTTTCATTGTGTTGCCTAGGCTGAACCTGAATTTGTTATCCTCTTGACTCAGACTCCTGAGTAGCTAAAAGTACAGGCCTATGCCCATAGGGCCCAGCTTGTCTTACTTATATTTTAATTGTGCTTACTGAATAGACACAGACAATCACTACTGTGTATTCTTTAAGGAAAAATTTTTAAAAAATTCACCAAGAACCTCAATGTGTTTTTAATTAAATTCCCTTTCAGACACTAGATGGCAACAGAGAGCTACACCCAGCACTAGGAACAGAAGCACCTTGCAAGGACTTGGAATTCTGAGTGCTCAAAGGCCCTGGTAAACTCCAACACAAAGGTCCAGGGGCCCCTTATACGGGGTTTTGGCAGATTACTGAGCACAATGAATTAATTTTTAATACATTTTAATTTAATGTTAACACAATGAAACAGAAGCAGTAAATAGCCTTATAACTGAAACACAGGTCATTTGTAAAGAACTTTGTTTTGAGACAAAATCTCATGTAGCCCAGGCTGGCCTCGAATTCAGGTAGGGATAACCCTGAATTTCTCTTACCTTCTTTACTGAAGTGTGTCCTAGCATGACCCTTAATGAAATGGGCGTGCCCCAGCTGAAGCACACGGAGGCCTGTATCTGGATGCCATCCTCCTAACATCTCCTGCCTCTTCGTTGTGGCCCTGGCCACCAACTCCTCTGTCTTCTTCCAGCTCTACTACTCCATCAGCGCTCAGGGAAAAGCAACAAAACCCAAACCTTTCTGGCTCCTCCTCCTCCTAGCCAGCTCTTGCTATTTTCCTGTTTCTGCCATCCTTCCTGAATGGACTCCTCTCATGGCTGCATCTTCTGGCCTCCTTCCTTGCATGAGCCTCTCTGCCCCCAACATACCTACCTGCACCCACTATTCATCTACAGCTGCTGAACGTCCCCCCCCCCCGCCATCCCCACTGCTAGCAGCTCTGCCAAAAGCTAGCAAAACCAAAACAAAACCAAACAAACAAACAAAAAACCCAAGGGGTCTCGTTCTCCCTTCAAGTCTAACCTTTACATGGGGCGGCATGATGGCTTACTGAGTAAAGGTGCTTAATACCATGCCTGGCAACCTGAGCTCCATCCCCATACCCCACGTGGTAGAAAGAACCCACTCTAAGACGGTTTCCCCATGGCACACATGTGCTTCCCCCACCCTCCCCCACACAAAATAAATAAATGTGTTTTTATGGCTGTGAGCTGAACCCAGGCCTTGTTCATGCTAAACAGGGGATCTACCACTGAGCTCCACCCCAGCCCATCACTGGTGGATTCTTGGCAAATGCTCTATTGCTGATCCAAAGCCCTAGCCTTTAATATTTGTATTATTATTTTATTCTCATGCATCTTTTACCTTCATGTATGTCTGTGCACTGCAGGTGTGCATTGCTTGTGGATGTTAGAAAAGGGAAATAGAGTTACAGTGGTCTGTGAGAGCAGCCAAGCGGGTGTAGGGGATTAAACCCAGCTCCTCTGAAAAAGCAACAAGTGTCCTTAACTGCTTAGCCATTTCTCTAACCCCCAGTTCCAACCTTTTAAGCCCACATTTAAAACCCCCAGCACATTGTTGTTTGCAGATGACCATTTTCTTTGTTTACTCGACTAGAAGAAAGCTGTGGCTGGGTGGCGGCAGCACATGCCTTTAATCCCAGCACTTGGGAGGCAGAGGCAGGTGGATCTCTTGTGAGTTCGAAGCCAGCCTGGTCTGCAGAGCAGGTTCCTGGACAGCCAGGGCTACACTGAGAAACCCTGTCTCTGGAATAAAAAATAAAAATAAAAAAGCTGTGAACACAGCTATGCCTTCACCTGTTTCCTACTGTCCCTAAGCCCCACAACAATACTGGACACAGATATGTTTAACATATCTGTTTGATGAGCAGGAGAAGGCAGAAAATTTTTGGAGAAGCTCCAAATGATGTGCTCCAAGTTCAAGCTGAGCCAGTCACATTCCCATGCCACACCATGCCAGCATTTCATTAACAGTCTAAGAATGATGAACTTAGGAGTAAATCTATAATTTCAGATTTTTATTGGGCTTATAAATTTATGGCCTCGTTACTTTGTACATAAAACATAGTCAAAGATATATACCCATGAGAAATATTTTCCTTTCTTTTTCTTTTCCACTTGCACTACAGAAGTGGGCACCAATCTCATTACAGATGGTTGTGAGCCACTATGTGGTTGCTGGGAATTGAACTCAGGACCTCTGGAAGAGCAGCAAGTGTTCTTAACCACTGAGCTATCTCTCCAGCCCCACTTTTTATTTTTTTATACAGAACCTCACTTTGAAACACAGCCTGGCCTAGAAGTTCCTGTGTGTAAGAAGCAGGCAGCCTCTTGGCTCAGCCTCCTGAGTGCTGGGATCACAGGCCTGAGCCAATGTACCCAGCAGGCAGCAGGGACTAGACACTGAAAGCAGAAGCTGAGGGCTCAGATCCTGAACCACAAGCATAAGCAGAGAGAGCACAATGGGAATAGCACAGGCTTTATAATTCCCAGCCCACCTCTAATAACATACTTCTTCCACTAAGGCCACAACCTTCTCCATACAGCATCACCAACTGAAGAGCATCCAAGCGTCCAGGACTACAGAGACATCTCATTCAAACCATCACTTTGGCACACCATCTGGATGATCCCAATAACATCTAACTGATTTTTTCTATGGAAAGTTCCACCACTGTATAGTAAATGCTATTGATTTTACTTCTAGCAGAGGATCTGTATTACTGTAAAGCTCACTTAAATATGGTCTTTGTTCTTGAAAGGTACATCTCCAGAGTCCTTCCTCAGAGATAATGACAGCTCGGTGGGATGTCAAAAAGACACATGAAATCAATAACAAAGGCCAGTCAATGCCCAAAAGGAGGCTGGCACTGGCTGGGACCCCCCTTTCTATGCCCACCTCCAGGTCTAAGAGCAATGACAGTGCCCTGAACTTTGTCTAGCTAGGTCGGCTGCTCTCCCACAGAGCAATGTGCTACCTCTCTTCAGAAACCCACTTTCTGAAGAGTAGAGAGTGCTCCCCTAGCAAGTAGGAAGCCCCGAGTTCCATCTCTAGCACAGCATAAACTGTGTGCAGTGGTGCTTGCCTGTAATCCCAACACTGAGAGTTGGTAAAAGGATTGGAAGTTCAAGGTCACCCTGAGCAACATTGAAATCCACCTGCTGTCTTAGTGGCCTGGCCGGACATTCAGGAGCACCACTTGAAATGCCCAGCACCCCTGCTCTGGAGGCAGCAAGGGACGTGAAAGCACAAGCGAATGTGAGGATGTGCACTCTACCCTTCAGCATCTCAGCTCCCAGCCTGGCCTCAAGCATGCTCATAAACCTACCTTCCTACTCCGGACGTGTTCCTCCCAGCAGGTCCGGCCTGTCTTGCCCCCTTCAGCACTACCATTTACCTGACCTGTCACCATGCTTCCAGGCCTGGGCCGGCCTTTCCCACCTGAAGAAAACCTATCTACTCACTCTGTAAATTTCACTTGCAGGTGAAGCCTCTCTTAAGATCCCAATCTGAATCTACACTTCTCTGGGGTGGCTCAATGGCAGGTCTCTTACCTAGCATGTTCAAGACCCCAATCTGAATCTCTACACTTCTCTGGGTGGGGCTCAGTGGCAGGTCTCTTACCTGAATCTCTACACTTCTCTGGGGTGGCTCAGTGGCAGGTCTCTTACCTGCATGTTCAAGATCCCTGGTTGCATCTCTAATACAGCAAACATTCTAGGGGGAAAAAGGTAGGACTACCAAGATGGCTGACAAGATAGCCTGTTAGGTAAAGATGCTTGACACCAAGCCTGATGGTCTGAGTTTGACTCTTGGAATCTACACAGTGGAAGGATAGAGTTGACTCCTGAAAGTTCTCCTCTGACTTCTACATGTATGTATGCCACCACATGTGCACACTCCCAAACACATACAACATACACACAATAAAATTAAATTACAACTTTAAAAATAAAACAAAAGCTATTCATCTTAAATTTTCTCCCAGCACACCACCATGTTTACCTGAGGTTGAGCAACTTGGGTCTCAGCAGCACTGTCATTAGCTACTTAAATCTTTATTTAATTAGCAGTTAGATCCATTTAATAAAGTGAAAATAATTACTGGGCTGAGGAAATGGCTCAGCTGGTAAAGTGCTCTGCTGTGTACACATGATGATCTGAAGTTGGATCCCAAATAGCTACATAAAAACCAGAAGCCTGGAATTCCAGCACATCAGGGAGGGGTTGGGGCAGGGCACACAAAGACAGATCCCTGGAGTGCACTGGCCAGTGAGGGACCTTGACCACAAAAAAAAAAGTGGAGAAGTGATTTAAGAATACATTTTATGTCAGCCTCTGGTTTTCATATGCATATGTGTGCACCTGGAACTGACAGGCCAGGTGAGTCACCTGCAGGCACACTGGCAGGGCAGCCTTATCATGCTGGAATTCCCTGAGCACTAAGCACAGCTCTCAGAGCTCCACACACATTCAGTACATTTTTGGTGGATGAGCAATCCTTAATTGGAACACTCTCACTGCCTTGTATCCACTACGGTGCTAGGGCAAGTTACATAAAACCCTGCAGTAATCTTTCAGGTTCTGTTCCAAGCACAGCCACCATCAAGCATTATAAGCTGGCCATTGAGGATCTGCCACAAACTCATTCGGCAGAGATGTCGCATGCTTTCAGAAGTGTTCCAAGTGTTTTAAAGCAATGCTGGTAACTGTATATGAATTACTTAGATGCAAAAATATTCTCCCTTGATTACGCAGGAGGTGCTCTCAGCGAGCACGAGTGCCGTTTGGTTAGTGTCCATCCAGGCTTACGACCTAAGAGCAGATGGAGACAGCCAGTCTTTTGTGGCTGCAGTGGCTTAGGACCAGGTTTAGGACCAGAGGGTGGCTCCTGCCTTTGGATGACATTCCTCCATTCTATATGGCCTGTTTCTGAGAAAGCCATGAGTAAGCATGTAGGGAACAGGGCTCCATGTAGATTGAGGCCACTGAGCCCAGGGGATAGCCCTGTAGTCTGTGCAGGTGGACATCATTTTCAGCTCCCTAGGCCTCCTAGCTCCTGAGGCCACCTGACACCTACTACAGTACAGTCTGCACAAACTGAGCTTAGGGTAGCCAGACTTCAAAACCCAGTGAGGGCCCAATCTGCTGAAGAACCAATCTGGAGGTTTTTCTAGGATCAGAAGTGAGTACAAAGCTGGCCCATGGGGACGAATGTCACCTCATCTGAACAGCCTTAATCCTGGTATGACACTAACCACTCTAACACACCAAGCAATGACAGTGCTTGATCGGTGTCAGTTTTGGATTCTCCTGTTTCTACCTCCCATTCACTGAAGGAACACCGGGGTTACAGACTACATTCTACCGTACAGCTTTGCATGGTTCTAGGGACTGAACTCAGTTCTTAATGCACTCAGAGCAAATGCTTTTACCCACTAAGCCCCAGAGAGTAGGTTTCTGATGAGCCCTCAAACGTAGGTACAGGTGTTCATTTACTGGCCCTGAACTCTCCAGTCTTGTTAGTCACACTCAACTAGAGGAAAAGGAAGCGAAATCCAAACTGACAGGGGAAACTGAAACAATATTAATCAAAAATCCAAAAGAAGGGGGCTGGAGACATGGCTCAGAAGGGTGCTTCCTGTTCTCTCAGGACCAGAGTTACTCCAGCTCCCACTGCAACTCACAACTATCTGTAATTCCAGTTCTATAGTGATATTTTATTTATGTTTTAATAAATAAAGCTTGCCTAAAGATTAGAAGGGCAAAGCTAAGCCACTAGAGCTTTTTGGCTTTCTGGTTGAACCCCCATATCTGACTCTGGGCTTTTATTATTCGTGCTACACAGTTCTAGGGAATCCACTTTCCCTCAAGGCCTCCATGGCACCGAGCACACATGCAGTGCACACAGACATAAACAAAACACCCAGAGATGTAAAATAAAATTGGGGGGAGGGTCCAAAAAAGGGTAGAAAGAAATTTCCAAAGACTATACTAACTAGGATAAGCATATAGACCACATGGTCCAGATTAGCACTGCAGGTTAGCAATCATTTAAGCAGAGAAGAATGAATGAGGTACACCTGGCCAAAGAAGTTAAGTCCTAACTACAGGAAAGTCACTTTGACCAGATTATTTTTTTTCTCTTAAATTTTTTTCTTCTAAAACCTATTTCTCTTAGCCTAAACTTCATATTCTACCCCCAACCCTATATAACTTATAACCAACCCCATACAGATGGGAATGACCAGATTATTATTATAGTGCTTTACTGTTATAAATGCTTTGTTTGGGGTGCGGGGGTTAAGACAGGGTTTCTCTGTATAATAGCACTAGCTGTCCTGGAACTAGCTCTGTAGACCAGGCTAGCCTAGAACTCACAGAGATCTGACTGCCTCTGCCTCCCAAGTACTGGGATTAAAGGTGTGCGCCACCACTACACGGCTGTTATCAATGCTTTTAGTCTTCAAGAGAACCCTTTCACAATGACAAACAGGTTAAGTTTTGAAAGTCACACCAAGTCTGTATCTATATCTCTCACATAAGGCATCAAGAAGTATAAAGGAAAACCACTAGAATTATCAGGAGAAATCAAGAAAATGCATAACCAGCATGCAAGTTCTTTTAACTATTATGTTGTAGTTTTGTGTGTGTGGTATGTGCATGTGTGTGTACCTAGATGTAAATAGACCAGAGGAGGATATCAGGAGCCCTCCTCTATTGCTGTATACCTTATTTCTATGAAACAGGGTCTCTCAATGAACCTGGAGCTTGACATTTCTTATCTAGTCTGGTAGCCTGAGAGCCACAGGATCCTTATGTCTCTGTCCTCCTATAGTGATGGCGTTAAAGACATGGAACACCAGATTGATTGTACTTTTATGTTGGCACAGGGGATTTGAAGTCCGGTTTTCATGCTTGGACAGCAAATGTCCTTATCTACTAAGCTATCTCCCCAGATCCTGGGGCAGTAGACTTTAATATACCTCTTTCAACAATGTTAGAACACTTCACAACCCTCACCCTAAATTGAGGAGGATATAGATTTGAACAAAGGTATAGACTAACTCAAAAGCTCATAAAACAAACATGAAATAATGTTAGAATACTGACTGGTGTTTGTGTGTTTATGAATTTGTGCATGCACGTGCTATCATATATAGAGAGAGACAAAAAAACAAAAGGCAAGGGACTGGAGAGATGGCTCAGAGTTAAGAGCACTGCCTGCTCTTCCAGAGGTCCTAGAGTAAAGATGAGTGCAACTTAGAAACCAGCTGCAGTTGGCGGGGTGGCAGTGGTGTGCATTCTTCTAATCCCAGCACTTGGGAGGCAGAGGCAGGCGGATCTTTGTGAGTTCAAGGCCAGCCTGGTCTACAGAGTGAGTTCCAGGACAGCCAGTACTGTTACACAGAGAAACCCTGTCTCAAAACAAGTCCCCACCTCCCCTGACACAAAGACAGCTTTGGCATCAACTGACCCAATGTTTAAACAGTAAAGCAGAAAAACACCTTTGTGGCTATAAACCAAGCCATAGGGATCTAGGATCACACTATGAAGGAATCCAACTAAAGCTAATATCAAACTTATTAACTTCTTTGATTAACTGATTAATTCCTTGGGATTTAACCACTTTTGCCAAGGATAAAAATATCTGAAGTATATTTAGGAGTTAAAGCTAAATGCACAGCATAGTCTGCTTTCTTTTTTAGCAGCAGAATGTTATCTGTGTGAACTGGAATTTACTTTGGGGCACTCCCACTTCTCTGTACACAGTTAAGGAAGTTTTAATGTTCTGAAAAATGAGAAATCAATTAAAATCTGGCAAATTAAATTACATTCTTACCACTCATTTTTGAAAATAACAAATTATTATGTGTTAAAAATGGGCTTAAAAGATGAAGTATTCTGCAATGGGGGAAAGATGTTTATTCAAAATTTTCACATAGAAATTGTTATTAATACACCTGTATGAAGAATAATCTTTCCAACTATCAATAGCCATAGGTTACATGCCTAGAAAAAAAATGCCTTTTTTTGGAGGGAGTGTCTCACACAGCTCCCGCTGACCTCAAATTCATTCTGTAGCTGAGGATGACCTTGAATTCTGATCATTGAATTTGACAGTATAAATGTATACATTACTGTTTTCAAAATCTGAAAAGCGCTGGAGAGATGGCTTAGTAGATCAAGTGTGAAGACCAGAGTTTGAATCCCCACTACCCATATGAATGCTGAGCAGTGTGGCAGCCTCCCTGAAATTCCAGTGTGTGGAAGGTTGGAGCAAAATGGCCAGCTAGATTAGCCCTATGTGTGATGTGGGATTCCCCTCTGTATGCTATGAATATGTTTTATTACTATTGGTTATTAAAGAAGATGTTTTGACCAATGGCTTAGTAAAGTCAGGTGGGAAATCCGAACAGAGACTTAGAGAGAAAGCAGGTAGAATCGAAGAGTTGCTATGTAGCTGCCAGAGACAGACGCCCATCCTTACCAATAAGCCACAGCCTCGTGCTGATACACAAACGAATAGAAATGGGTTAATTTAAGATATAAGAGCTAGAAATATAAATGAACCATTAGCCAAACAGTATTGTAATTAATATAGTTTCTGTGATTATTCAGGCCTGTTTGGTCAGGAAATGACAAGTAGTCTCCAACTACATATGTGAGCACTCAGGGTTCAGCAAAAGACTTGGCCTTCATGACTAATATTCTAGAGAGTGACCGAAGAAGACAACTGACATCAACTTCAGGCCTCCATGTGCACCTGCACACATGCCCCACACATGCAAATGTGCATATACATACACACAAATATATAAGCAAAAAAGAATCTGAATGACTAGTGGTATTCTGTTGGTAAGAGTTTTCATGGGTTACCCTGATGGGTGAAAAATCAATTTCAAAACGCCTGGCTGGTGTGAGGACCGTGGGCCCTCAGGAAGGGTATGGAGGATCCATGTTCTAGCTTGCCCATATAGTGCTACCTAGTATATGCTTAAACTCCATGACTTTTCAGTCATATGTACAATACTGACAAGTATTAAAAGCTGAGCCTGGAGAATTCAACATGGTAGTAATAGTAAACACCTCAGGTTGGGGTTGGGTACACTGAACTCTAGAAAGGTAACAAAGGTGACGAGCTAACATATCACAAAGTACTTCAATGGGTAGACATTAGTGCTCCATCCACCATTTCTGGGTGGAAAAGAAAATAAAAACTGCAAATAACCCTTGAACACTTCAACTGGAATTTCTACTAAAAACTTACCAGGTCGCAGAACTCAAACACCAGAAGGTAGGGAATTGCTTCCACGCACTGCCCCACACACTGAAGAACATTCGGATGCTGAAGAATACTGATAAAAATAAAAGCCACAGCACTGTTCATCAAGAAATATGCTAGTGCTTCGCATTTTAACATCACAATGATTTCAATTACAGCATGGCAAACTCAAAAGGCCACATCACAACCGAGGATAGTGACACAAGCCTTTAAATTCTAGCATTCAGGAGTTAAAGTTCAAGGCCAGTCTGGTTTACAAAGCAAGTTCTAGGCCAGCAAGTAAGTAACTACAGCAAGTAACTACATGATGCTCTCTCAGGGCCTCCTGCATGCTGGGCAAGCACTCTTCCACTGAACCGCACTTCTTGCCCAAAGTGACTCTTGCATATTGATCCTGTATCTTGCAACCTTGGTGA
Organism: Microtus ochrogaster; assembly: GCF_000317375.1. NCBI lineage: Eukaryota > Metazoa > Chordata > Mammalia > Rodentia > Cricetidae > Microtus > Microtus ochrogaster. Next base: position 3,850,380 of record NW_004949125.1, on the reverse strand, counting down.
ATTTATTATTTTTTCTAGATTTTTTTTTCTAGTAGATTCCTTGGGATTTTCTACATAAACTTGTATTTCCCTATCATATCAAGTGTGCAGCACATGTTCAGTGAAGTGTCTGTGTGATGAGTGCCTTGAAATCCATGACAGACAGCTCAAGGATCCCAGTGCTATTGCCTTTTCTTTCTTTTTTCTTTTTCATGACAAGATTTCTTTGTGTATACCTGGCTGTCCTGGAACTCACTCTGTAGACCAGGCTGGCCTTGAACTCACAGAGATCCACTAGCCTCTGCCTCCCAAATGCTGGGATTAAAGGTGTGCACAACTGCCGCAGGTGCAGGCTTATTGTCTTTTCTTATTCAAGCAAAGTGATTGAACAGTTCTTAACTGACTATTGGGCACTGGTGGGTCTAATGAGACAGGATTTTCTGGCAGAAGTCTCAAAGTAGTTTTAAAAATTTAATTTTCAAAATCGCAGCCTGCTTATAGAACATATACAAAGGCTTACTTACTAATAAGGCTCTCCATTTTTCAGGAAAGTATCTTGTTCCTTTGGGCTTGCACTTGCTTTTAACTCCTTCACTATGACTCTTGCTACGCTGGTGCCCGTGTAAGTCTCTCCCAGGAGGACCTAAAAGCAAGCAATGATTTTCCTTGTCACTTCTACCAAAATGAGAAAGAAATACGCGTTACTGAGTAGGAAATACGAAGGAAACAATTAACAGTTAAATGCCCTGTTACCTTGCACATCAACTGACAAAGCTTAGGAAACTCAAACCCTTATCTGGGTATGTTAGTGTATGCATGGAACCCCACACTGTGGAGGCTGGTAAAGGAAGCTACAGCGTTCATAAAAGGCTAGGCTGGGCTGTACAGAGACATCCTGTTGAAAGGACAGAAAGGCGGAAAAAGGGGAGAAAGGGAAGGAAACAGAAAAAAGGGGGGAGAGGAGGAAGAAAAGAAAGGAAGGGAGGACTGTAACAGAAGGGCCACTTTAAAG